>NC_044980.1:34532307-34832307 GCF_008728515.1 Papio anubis | reverse complement strand
TTAGCTGGACATTTGTACCCATTGTTGAATGGCACAGGTGAGGCTCAGTGGACAGAAAAGTAGCAGCCAGTTGGAGTTCTTGGGAAACAAGGCTATACTTCCAATGGGATCAGATGTCAAAGCAGCCATCTTTCCTTCATTCGTTTCTATCCCAGACCTGATGTCTGCAGTCCTATGTGATATTCCTCTCAAGTCTCTTTAACCCTACTGCATTTGGTCTTGGACAAGGTCACCCAAACAAAATTAAAGACAACCCATCAACTCTGAATGTATATACCAGGGATTGGGAGAGTTGCCACTCGCTTTAGTGACTTTGTGAGCACCAGTTTGGCCACATGGACTTACACAAACACACATCCACACATAAATGTGGACACATCCTCTTCATTTACTAAGGGTCTGAGCAATTTCTACCATCACAAGATTAATGCCAATGATGTCTTTAGGATGTGCCAACATACCTGTGTGCCAGGCTTAGCAACTTCACAGTTGGTGATTTGGTCTACTGAATCATCTGGGACTAGAGAGCTCCCTTACCCCCAACAGGTTTTCTCCATGCCAAGTGTTGCCATAGACACTGACTAGAGCAGAGATTCATAACCAAGATTATGGCTGAAAAGAATCTGGGCAATTTAAGAAGTAGATTCCTGGTCCTACTTCTGTAAATATATATTTTAAAATTCTGGGGCCGGGCATATGCCTCCAATTTCAAAGAAGAGACAAGGAGTCTGATGCACATCGCAGTTGAGTGACCCAGGTTGAGATGTGCTTGTCATTATCAACAATCACTTTAGTTAGCTCTAAGTAATGCTGGCATGGAAAGACAGGAACTGGAAATACAGAGGTGAAAGATCCAGTCTACTTTCAAGGGGCTTCTCATATAATTGAGGACACCATACAGTCAATACAAGTTTTATGAGTGACACATGAGTTGTGCTGTCAACAAATATGTCAGAAATACAAGAAAAGGGAAATTAGCTGTCAGTGGATAAAAGAGGGCTCAATATAGACAGACAGAGGAGGTAGAAACAGAGAGACACACAGAATACAGATGAGAGAAGCAAAGAGAGGCACAGGGAGGACAGAGAGAAGGAAGAATGGATGGACAGATAGAGATGGATGCCTTGCTTAACACTCTTCTCTACAGAATTCACTCAATTCTAAGCCTTAGCTGAGTTTCTGGCTGAGGGAAGATGTTTCCATTTGATAACAATGCTTGGAATCTTGTATCTTGGAACTGTAACCTTGGATGTGTCCCAAGCACAGTCATTAGATACAATGTCTCCAACACACCGCTAGATCCACTTGGCACTTTCTTATCCCCTTCATCTTTGCAGGATATCTTGAATTTTTCATCCTGAAGTGTCCCACCCTCTTTCTTATTTACAACAGCTCACCCCAGCATCCGTCTGTTTGTCACCCATGGCGGGCAGAATAGCATAATGGAGGCCATTCAGCATGGTGTGCCCATGGTGGGGATCCCTCTCTTTGGAGACCAGCCTGAAAACATGGTCCGAGTAGAAGCCAAAAACTTTGGTGTCTCTATTCAGTTAAAGAAGCTCAAGGCAGAGACATTGGCTCTTAAGATGAAACAAATCATGGAAGACAAGAGGTATGCAGCTCTCTGGGGTTGTGGTCGTAATGATGAACGAAGGCAAAAACACTAAGGGTACTGTGGGAGTCTGTTTCCTTGGTTTTGCTTTGTTTTACTTTAGATTAAAACTGTATTTTCTGGGACATGGGATAATATGTGCGTGATGCCAACAGCTGACCTGTGTCCTCTGAGAGCAAGACTAGAGCATTTAAGTTAGATGTTAAGAATCATTTCCTACCTTTTCATTTTGGAGAACCTGGACTATGTGCACAGGGTCTCTGTGAGCTGTATTTCAGGTCAATTGGAATTCAGGTCAGCGGGATTCCAATTGAGGCGGGAGATTGCCTTTCCGTTCCCCAAATACTCCACACTCTTCTCCCCCTTGGCCTTTTGTTTGTGATGCTGCCTCTTCACATACTGGCTCCTTCGTCACATTCCGGTCTCATCTCCAACCCGTTTCTTCTTAGAGTTCACCTCCGACGGTCCTAAGTAACCTCTTCTCTCACCCACCCCCATTATATCATTTCCTTCTTAACACTTTTTAAGGTCTGCAATTACCTCAGTTATTTACGTGTTTGTTTACAGAGTCTCTTTATGTTGCCCAGGCTGGTCTCAAACTCCTGGGCTCAAATGATCCTCCCGCGTCAGCCTCCTGAGTAGCTGGGATCACATAAGCCACCATGCCTGGCTTATGTTTTCATTTATTATTTGTCCCCCTCACCTTCCAACCAGAGACTGGAGAGTTAGCTTAATGAGGACAGCAGCATGTGTCTCTTGTTTTCTGCTGTCTTCTTAGTGCCTAGCACATGGTGTGCCACAAAGTAAATGGTTAATGAGTTTTAGTTAAGTGAGGCAATAGAAGGGGCCCAGTGACCTCCAAGGTAACTAACTACATATCCAGCACAGTGATCTCATGTGAAGAGAAAAATACACCTCATGTAATAAGTGAAAGGCACTGAATAATTTATTGGAGTTTCAAGGGCACAAACCAAAATCAGACCTCAAGGCTTAACATGTATTAGGAGACACTCAGCAATTCTCGCTAGATGACTTAAAACAACCACATAGCTCGTGGTTCTTAGCCCTAAAAGAGTCATTAAATTCCATGGGTTGGTTAACTTCAGATCAGTTGTATATATTTGCAATTTCATGTATTGCCGATGGTCATTTTCTGAAAAATGTGTTTGTAACTTTCACTGGATTTTCAATGACCTAGACCCAAAATGACCATTCTGAGCTGGGATGGTCCTCAGACATTGTACATAACTAGGGCCAGCTTCACAATTTGTAGGACATGGTGTAAAGTAAAAATGTGGAGCCTCCTATTATAAAGTTTGAGAACTTTGACATGGTGAAACCAAGTACAGGATGCTGCTAAGTATGTGGTACAAATATGCAGCCTGTAGCCCAGGAAGTCAGCCCTGGTCAACATGACGTTCTGATGGTGCAGGAATGTGTAGGCTTTAGCTTGTGCCTGACATTCCCTACAGTGAGATTTGTCACCCCATCTAGAGACTGGCACAATGGAGGTGCTACATGTATATATATAAAAATTACATCATATATAATTTTCCTAGGGTACATCATAAACCTCCTTGGAGTAGGCACTAGTCTTTGTGGACTTAGTCACTTTTTTGAAGTTTAAGACTTTCAGCATTATGCATAGATCTTTGCATGTAGGTGTCATGATTAAATTTCAAGGGGACCCAGATACATTACGGCAAAGCCAACAACATTTCCTTGAAACTTAGTCTTTCGTGCATCATATAGAACGGATCACACATTCTAACTCTTGTGAGGTCACATTAGTAATGCCTGCTCTCTGTCTCTCTCAACAGGTACAAGTCTGCAGCAGTGGCTGCCAGCATCATCCTGCGCTCCCACCCGCTCAGCCCCACGCAGCGGCTGGTGGGCTGGATTGACCACATCCTCCAGACAGGGGGGGCGACTCACCTCAAGCCCTATGTCTTCCAGCAGCCCTGGCATGAGCAGTACCTGCTTGACGTTTTTGTGTTTCTGCTGGGGCTCACTCTGGGCACTCTGTGGCTTTGTGGGAAGCTGCTGGGTATAGCTGTCTGGTGGCTGTGTGGGGCTAGAAAGGTGAAGGAGACATAAGGCCAGATGTGGCCTTGGCGGAGTCTGTTTGGTGGGTGATGTCACCATTTCTCGGGGGCTTCCCACTAGTTCTGGCAACCCTGTTCTCCAGTCCTTCTAATTATCTCCTGTTTTCTTGAAGAACAGGAAAAATCGCCAAAAATCGTCCTCTCCACTTGCTAATTTTGCTACAAACTCATCCTTACTAGCTCCTGCCTGTTAGCAGAATTCTTTTCAGTCCTCTTGTCCTCCTTTGTTTGCCATCAGCAAGGGCTGTGCTGTGATTCTGTCTCTAAGTGACTTGGACCACTGACCCTCAGATTTCCAGCCTTAAAATCCACCTTCCTTCTCATGCGCCTCTCTGAATCACAGCCTGACCATTCCAGACTCCCTGTCCAGATCTTCTCAGCCTCTTTCAGTCACCATCTGTCACGGAATAACACCGAGAAAGACACCTCGCATATTCTTTCCGTTTCTGTTCTGTTCTCCCACATATTCTCTTCAATGCTCAGGAACCCTGTCCTGTGCTTGAGAGTTCAGGGCCAGACACACGCTTGCAGGTCTCCACATAGGGTCCCTGTCTCTGGTGCCCACAGAGAGCTCCTTTGCTGATCAGGCATGGAGACTGTAGGTTTCCAGATTTCCTGAAAAGTAAAAGTTCACAGAATTATCTCCTTGCGGCCTCACTAAACATTTGACCAAGAGATTACTGTTCTAGTTGCCCAGAATTCTGTCATCTGGCTACTCAAGGCTATCGGGGAATGAGGCACGTCTGCGCACTGGCACTGGCCAGGATGAAGGCAGCGGGAAGTGAGTGGAGGGTTAGCCAACCTCTAGGGTCTGAAGAATGGGAAAAGTGGCCCCAAATCCTCCAGAATGCTTGACCTGTTGAACCAGATTGTTTTGCTATTTAGTCTTGACCTATATTCATGCAAGTAAGCAGCAAGCAATCATGGGCGGGCTGATAAAGAAACACTTCTGTTTCCTGGTTACAGTCTCTGGCTGGACTTACGGAATCACTGAATTGGCTTCAATGACTTTCTAAGTGTGATAGGGATGCCGAGGTAGGCAGCCAGAGCAGATGATTTCAATCATGGAGCCCCAGGTCCATGTAGATGAGAAGGGGGAATGCAACTGTAGCTGTGGTTCCAAGGACAGGACTGTGTGTTGTTCTTTGAGGGACCATTACCACAAACCAATGGGCACTAAACCTTAAGTAATATAAGAAGAGTAAAAGACACCCTATTTAGTGTTCTGTAGAAAATGTGATTTGCAAATTGACTCTTTTCAGCCAGTGTGGCTCTGAAGTCCTTAGTGCAAAGGATTTTTTTTTTTTTAGATGGAGTTTCGCTCTTGTCCAGGCTGGAGTAGAGTGCAAAGGCATGATCTCGGCTCACCGCAACCTCTGCCTCTGGGTTTCAAGCTATTCTCCTGCCTCAGCCTCCCGAGTAGCTGGGATTATAAGCATGCACCACCACCCGCAGCTAATTTTGTGGTTTTAGTAGAGACGGGGTTTCTCCATGTTGGTCAGGCTGGTCTCAAACTTCCTACCTCTGGTGATCCGCTTGCCTCGACCTCCCAAAGTACTGGGGTTACAGACGTGAGCCACCGTAACTGGCTGGTGCAAAGGATTTTGTACTAATGAGTAGGAGGTATGTATCCATATAAAAATGTCCCCACATGTATGGGAGAATGGAGGCTTTAAGCTTACTAATAGGTGCTAGAATTAATCTTAGCATTCATGTTTACTGTTTCCATGTGAAGCCTTCCCACTCTTCGCTAACCTCCTCCCTTTTGACTGACATTAAGGTTTAGAAAATGTGTAGGTTGGTATCAGGATGGAGGAAGGAGCACACCATAGGGACTTTTCCCTTCTGGGGCCTCCACAATCTGCATGTAATGAAATGCTGTATGTGTGATAAACAAGAAGAGCACATAACACCCAAAGAACCCATAACTTCCCAAGAGATGAAACTCCAGATTGCAGCAGAGCTCTCTCCCGAAATCCTGCTGCCAGCTTTTATGAGCACTAATGAGTCTGTAAATATTGTGCTTGTGAAGCAGGCTCAATGTGTACTGGTTCCCAGTTTTTCTGAGTATAGTGAGACAGATCATCTCTCCACACACGAGTTAGATGAAGTGCACCTGTTATTATAGATCGGCAGCAAGGGACAACAGAAGTCCAGGATTCATTGCCAGCTGATCCCCCAAGGCTCAGGGACTTCCCCAGGGTGGACAGCATCTCATCTGCCTGTGCCCCACTTGCACCACAGCTGAGGCTCACAGGGAAGCAGCCCGCCCTGATTTTATACTTCAGAGACAGCATGACATACTGGGCTACAGTGCGGAAAGACCTCCTGTTTTGGGGGGACTGGAACAGAGCCCTGTCTGTTTCAGCCAGACCCTCCCTATATCCAGATGTAGCTGATCCAGCACATTCTGCATTATTCTTGTGACCTGCAAACCGTAGCTACAATACTTTTCACCATGCCCGAGGGGACTATACCACAAGGAGGACGAGCAGGCCTGCATGGGCAGTAACCTAGCCTAGATCCTGGCATCGAGGTTAGAAGTTGCTAAAGGGCTCAGAGAAGATTCTTTCAGTGGCCCCACTGTCTGCAATCAGATCTTCTCTATCTGCGTTTCAGCAGTACCTGAGTTGTTTATCCAGGTATAGCAGGAGTTATTGGCAGTTGCATACACTCTTCCCAGCTGGGCTAAAAGGTGGTCTAGAGCGATTCTGTTGTCTAAAATAATCTTCCCAAGAGAGTTGAAGGATGTCTGCTGGGCTACCAAAGCAGTGGCAGGAAAGGAAGCAACATCTGCCATGGTCAGGGACAGGCTTATGATCATTTATTTAGGAGTGCTGACTCCTATGCATGCTATTATAGATCTCATAATGTAAACCCAGAGTCACTTATACCTTCTGATATACCTCTAGTTGGCCAGGTGTACAGCTTTAGTCTGCTGGCCCAGTGATGAATCTCATTCCCAGGAGTTGCATATAGGGGCACCCCCAGCATGCAGGACCCCACCATCCACTAGATTTCCAGGCACAGACATTGCTCATCCCATTCTTGGGTCACCTTCAGACTGCCCATAAAGAAATATGTAGCTCTCAGGTGTACATAGCACCCTTTATCCCGTTTTATTGTTCAGTGGCCTACTCAAGGGTATGGAGGCACAGCCATTTGCAGCTAAGTCATAGTTGCATGAGCTCAGTTTCACCCCTACACTATTGTTTATAAGGTCCCTTCAGAAAGGGCTAGCATTATTGCAGTCCTTGTTTTCATCATTGCCACTGGGACACTTATCTTTTGTGTAATCAAATAAAATAGTGTGTCAGGCCGGGCACAGTGGCTCATGCCTGTAATCTCAGCACTTTGGGAGGATGAGGTGTGTGGATCACCAGAGGTCAGGAGTTCAAAACCAGCCTGGCCAACATGGCGAAACCCTATCTCTACTAAAAATACAGGTGGGCGCCTGTAATCCCAGCTACTTGGGAGGCTTATGCAGGAGAATCGCCTGAACCCAGGAGGCAGAGGTTGCAGTGAGTTGAGATCACGCCACTGCACTCTAGCCTGGGTGCAGTGGCATGATTTTAGACTCTGTCTAAAAAAAAAAAAAGAAAAAGAAAAAAAGTAGTGTGTTAAATTGTTAGCCCACCAAGGTTTTACTAATTGTAGTCATGACATTTTGCCGCCTTAGGTCAATTAAGCTGAAACAGGGCACCTCTGGTTCCTTTTCATGGCAGGATGAGAGGGCCACTGTGGTCTGCAACAGAATAAGGTACAGGGTGGCTGATCCAACAGTTCATCAGTTGACCCATTGTATTAGGCCATTCCTGCATCACTATGAAGGAATACCTGAGACTGGGTAACTTACAAGAAAAAAATGTAATTGGCTTATGATTCTGCAGGTTTCACAGGAAACATGGCATCAACATCTGCTTCTGGGGAGGCCTCAGGAAATTTTCACTCAGGGCAGAAGTTGAAGTGGGAGCAGACACTTCACATGGCAAAAGCAGAAGTGAGAGGGTGGAGGGAGGTGCCACACTTGACAACAACCAGATCTTGTGAGAACTCACTAACTATCGTGAGGCCAGCACCAAGCCTTGAGGGATCTTCCCCCAACACCCAAACACTTCCCACTGGGTGGCACCTCCAACACTGGGGATTGCATTTCAACATAAGATTTGGTGGGGACACAGATCCAACCCATATCACCCATGGTGACCACAGCTTGGGAGGACCTAAAGAAGGCATTGTGCTTCCAGGCCTCTGCTGCCATGTCCTTGTGGAGAAAATAGAATGACAGGTTGGTGCCCCACCCCCACCCCTTCTGGAGTATCTCATGTTCCCTACCTATTGGATAGGAGTTGGTCTCAGTTGGTGTAGCACCCAGTCCAGAGGCTACTATCTCTTTGGCACCCACTGCCCTTGTTGCTTAACCTAGACCTGTCAGCCTCTGTTTTCCAGTCCAGAAAGGGAGGAAACACACTGTAAAAACTTGACATGTCTGAAAACACCACTCACCTGACTGGAAAGATCAGATGTCCCTGGAGCCAATAGAGGGACCTGTGCACGGTAGTATTCCTTGGTCCTATCCATTACTCTATGAGACTCCATATAGGGGAGTTAACAGCAGAAGCATCAGCTCCAGGTTAGATTTCGTAAGCCCTGTCTGGGGTACTATGGAGGCCCAAACCACAATCCACCCCTGGGAGGTGCATTCTAAAGGGAGAAAGGAAAAAGAATGGTTGAGAATATTGTGACTGGGATTTCACAGGTGCAGCCTAATCAAGCAGCTGCCTGATCCACCTCTACCCTCACCAAGCCCAGTGTCTCCCGACATGCACTCAGGTCTGTGCTTCCCTGGCCCTAGAGAGCAGTGTTTGGTGTCCTTACTGCCCTACTCGGATAGGGGTGCTATCCCACTATCAGACTGTTCCTTGGTCAGAGTGAAGTCCTGCAGTATATCCAAAAAGATGATATAAATTCTTTTCATGGGTGGCCATGGTAGTCCCAGCATCCACACAAGTGACAGATATTTCTCCCTTTTAGGCAGCGAGCTGGTTGTACTCTTTGTTCCCACGCGGAAGTCCTTTAATAGTTCAGTCACTCGGTTGCCATTTTCCTGACCTGATAGTGAACAGCCTGTCGGTCAAAAAGTATGTATTAAGATATGGTAGCAGGGGTGACTGGCATGGCCATCACCATTGTGTGAGGTTGGCCTGGGCAGAACATCTATGTCCTATATAAGTCAAGAGATGGCCATTCACTGGCTGGCCATCTGTAAATTACATCTGGGAAACCACAAGAGACCCCGTCTGCTTGTAGTTTTCCAGAGCCATCTGTAAACCAAGAAATGCCAAGTGGCCTTGGCATTCAGCCTGCAACAGTCCACTGTTAGTCTTCATGCCCTGAGGCCTTTTTGACCAGTCAAATTGGGCTGTTAAATTGCAATAGAATGTTTTGTATCAAATCCAGAATTAACAAAGCAATGTGCAATTCTGCACTCACTATGCAGTACGGCTTTTGTTGAATAACCCACTGGGACTTGGGTAGCTTAGGTGATAGGCAGGAGTGGATATGTCCCATTGTTATGGCTTAAATTCTTGGCTGTGAGGGGCAGAGCCTCTCAGGCAGCAGTGATGTTCTGTACCAGAGCAGCCAACATGTCAATGCCTGTAACAATGCACTCAGGGTAGGAACCGCAGTCGTTGCCACACAAAATGGCACAAAAAGCTCCTTTTATGCTTGACAGCAGTATAGGACCACTGGTGTCTTGTGGGCACCTGGAGACCTTAACCTTACCCCTAATTGCACCATCCAGCCAGACATTTGGGTCTGCATTATCCCTTTATCAAACAACCACACCAACCACGCTGTGTGAGACTTCCCTGGACTTTCTCCGTATCTGCCTTTTGAAAAGAAAGTCTCCCTCTTGGTCAGGTCCCACATCTCGTGTGCATTCTCACTCAGAGACCTCAGGGATCATCTGAGACTGTCTTTCCTGTTCCCTCTCAAGTGCCTCAGGCTGCTGCTGAGTTCCCACTCCTGGAAGTTGCTGGCCCCAGTAATGAGTGATTACATAAGTGCCCCCAAACCAGAGGATTATGAGCTGCAGTCATGTTTCCACATCCCTTTCTGCTGCCTGTGTTCATGCAGCCAGCTCATTCACATCTTTGTGGGTGACTTTTGTTCCACTTCTCACTGTTCTGTCCTCAGAAAATTTCCAGATGCATGTTCAGACCCTGCAACCCAGATTGGCCTTTCCACCATGTGTTAGAAACGGTGGGGTATCACCCCTCCTGTTTCACTAATAAGCCATGCTTCTGTCAGACCGAGCCATGCTTGCTGTGCCAACTTTGTTAAACAGGTTCACTGTGCACGGGTTAGTAACTTATCTGAGTCCAGTGAGACAGAACCCAGCCTTCACCTCTAGCAAGCGACAAGAAGTGGGTTTATTACTTACAGATAGGCAGCAAGGAGGCCTAGATTCACTGGGAACTGATTCCCCACAGCTCAGGAAAGCTGCCCATTGTTGACGGAATCTCCATTTAGTGCGCCACACTTGCGCAGCAGATGAGAGACCCCAGAAAGCAGCCTAGCCTGGGTTTTATACCTGAAGGCAACGTGACATACTGGGCTAAAGACTGAAGGACATCCTGTTCTAGAGGTGGGGGCATGGGAACAGAGCCTGGGCTGTCCCAGTCAGCTCCTCCCTGTCTCAAGATGTTGCATTCCCAGTATACTATTCTACAATTATTCTTGAGATCTACAGGAGAGACATGATAGGAGAACTGAATCAGCCCAAGGCCATCTAGAGAACTGTCCTGCAGTGTAGGGAAAGAGAAAAGGACTATGGATGGCCTACAGATGAGTTAAATGTATGTCCAGGAAGAGACGGTCTACATTGCATATGAAAATTCTGAGAAAAAGTCCTCGGAGATCAAAACTTTGATGATAGGAAAAGGACACGAAAGCATTAGGGACCCTTGGTGACAGTCTGGAGAAGTCTTCATTTCCAAGGGAGGAGAGGGTGAAAGAAAAGAGGGGGCCATTCTTTGGATACTGGATGATGAAGAAAAAATATGCAATAGGAGGGAATGTGTGGTTCTGCAGAGGACAGACAAGTAGGAAGTTGGACAATGCAACCTCCTAACCCCAATCACCCCACAACAAAATCCATGCATTAAGGAGATCGCAACTCACCATACTCCACCCTACCATATAGAAGTCTTAAAATTGAGGGAAAAGCTTCAGCGAAAATCTCAAGTGAAAAATGGGCAAGTAGTCAGGCTCCTTGCCACCATGTCTCAGCTGGAGCAGTCACCAGAGCTTTGTGAGTCCCCGAGTCCACAGGAATGCCCACCTCTGCACCTGCCATGTCCCAGAGCCTGCTGGAGCCACTAGGGGCTCCCGGGGCCTCAGGCCTGGCTCAGTGCAGGCCTCCTCCTTTCTTTGCCACCCCAGGCTGCAATGGATGCCTTCCCTCCTCCAGGATGGTAGGCAAGGGTGACTGGTGGTCGCCTCATTCCTCTGAGGGGGATGGGGAATCAGGAATGTGAGGGTCACAGGGAGCTCCCTGGGCTGCCTGCTAACTTCTCCATAAAAGTTGTTGGTGTTGAGCAAGACAAAATAACTAAACACTGGTGGGTCTGCTCTATTCCATTCTCTTCTGTTCTGTTTTAGGGGTGTGTAAGGGTGGGAGAGGTGTGATCTTGCTGTGGTGTGACTCTGACAAGGAAGCAGCCTACCAGACCTCGTTTCAGAATCTTACTGGATTTTTGCTTCCTCAGGCTGGACACTGAACTCTGCTGTGCTTTATGATTGAGCTGAAGTAGGTGTTTGGATGGTCCAATCAAGTCTGCTTTCCACAGCTTCCAAGCTCACTGAGCACAGAGACCATCTGTTTTCTGGACACTCTGTTTATCTAACTGCAATTGTACTCTCCTTTGAGGATTCTCGACACTAGTGTTATTCAAATATTCCAATAGACTAACAAATGAGAAGAAACTTGAAAAAAATGGGCAAAATCTAAGAGCATAAAATTTACACACACACGTCTGTGTGCACACATGCATCACGTAAGTGACCCTTAAACACATGAAAAGATGCTTGCCTTTGCTTGCTTTCAGAGGAAGGCAAGTTAAAACTACATTATGATACTGTTTCTCACTAGATCGGCAAACATTAAAAAGATTTAGTAACACTCTGTGGTGAGGCTGTGAGGACACAGGCTCTGTCAGCATTGCTGGTGGGGAAACAAAATGGTAGAACCTTAGGGAGGAGAATTTGGCAATATTTAACAAAACTACACAACACAAACATCTAGGAATTTTCCTTGAAGATTTGGATCTCCAACAAGATCCAAATACATCTGCTTATTGCAGTATTATTTACCATACATTGAAAAATATTAGGAACATCCTAAATGCCCATATGTAGGAGATTAGTTGAAGAATCCATGGCACAGTCATACAATGGAATACTACACAGCCATGTAAATGAATTAGAAAGCTTTCTATACAGTGAAATGTTGTGGGTTCTAGGAGACGGTTTATTCTTTGAAAGAATTTATAATACCTTTTGTGTATCTGCTTAGTTTTGCAAAAAGAAATAAGGAAGGATAAATTAGAAAAGAATGAGACTGGCTATCTCCAGGGGCTGGGTGGAAACAAGGAAGGGATTGGGGAGGAGGTGACTTTTCCTTTCTAGATAGGTTTGACATCTAGAATTATGCTATTATGTTACACAGTTGTAAACCTAAATTAAAGAATGGAGACTAAATGGAATCAACATAAAAATAAATTGGCTATATTTCAATAAATAATATAACCATACTTAAAAAGAAGATAAGTAATATATATATGTTTTGAATCTATCTATCTATCTATCTATCTATCTATCTATCTATCTATCTATCTCTATCTCCCCAGTCTAAAGACAAAAAAAAGTACAAATAAATCTTGAAGTCTAACCAGTGTTGTAGTGTTGTTTAAATCATGATGAAATACAGATTACATAGAATTTACTACTTCAACCATTGAAAAGTGCACAATTCGGTGGCATCACATAGAGTCTTATTGTTGTGCAGCCATCACCACTATCTATCTTCAGAACTCTTTCATCATCCCAAACTGAAACGCCTTACTTATTAAAGAATAACTCCCCTTATTTCTTCCCCCTAGCCCCTGGTAGTCTGCATTCTACTTTCTGCCTCCATGAATTGACTATTCTCCATACCTCATTAAGTGGAAGTAGGTTTGATTTTACCAGTGGCATGAGTTAGAAAATTTGGCATTGTGTTCTGATTGTAGGACTGAGCAAATGTGTAAATATATTGAAGATGTCAGGAGTCAGATTGCTTACTGTCAGAAAGAAGACCCAATATAGAGAGGAAGAAAACTGGCAGGAATCCTGTGGTATTGAACTGAAATAATGGAACTCGAGTTATTAGTATGAACTCATGGTTTTTAATAAATATGTATAAATAGATGTAAATATATTTGTGTATCTGTACACTTCAGGGCCTAGACCTTCTTTTCTGGCTAAAAAGTAAGAACGTGCTTAAAAACAGAAGGAGGATGTAAACAAACCTAACAAAAAAACACACAGGCCCATTTTGTAAGGCTACAACAACTCAAACCTGGGACAATTTTAGCATTAAAATAAATACGATAGTTCTTGCAGTGCTGGCTTAGTAGTGGTGAATTCTCTCAGCATGTATTTGTCTAAAAAAGACTTTATCTTTTCTTCATTTATTAAGTGTAGTTTCTCTGGATACAGAATTCTTGGTTGAAAATTGTTTTGTTTCAGGAGGCTAAAGATAGGACCCCAATTCCTTCAATTAGCTTGCAGGGTTTCTGCTGAGAAATCTGCTATTAATCTGACAGGCTTTCCTTTATAGGTTACCTGATGCTTTATCCTCATAGCTCTTAAGATTCTTTCCATCATCTTGACTTTAGATAACATGATGACTATGTGCCTAGGTGATGATCTTTTTGTGGTATATTTCCCAGATGTTTTTTAAGCTTCTAGTGTTTGGACGTCTAGATCTCTGGCAAAGCTGGGGATGTTTTCCTCAATTATTCCCTCAAATATATTTTTCAAACCTTTAGATTTCTCTTCTTCCTGGGGAACAGCAGTTATTCTCAGGTTCAGTTATTTAACATAATCCAAAACTTCTTGTAGGCTTTGTTCATCGTTTTAGGTTCTTTTTCTTTTATCTTTGTTGAATTGGGTTAATTTGAAAGTCTTGTCTTCGAGGTCTGAAGTTCTTTCTTCTACTTGTTGATTCTATTGCTGAGACTTTCCAGTGCATTTTGCAATTATCTGTGCCCTTCATTTCCAGAAGTTGTGATTGCTTTTATTTCTGCTATTTCACTGGAGATTTTTCCATTCATATCCTGAATCATTTTTTGGTTGCTTTGAGTTCAGTTTCACTTTTCTCCGGTGTCTCCTTGATTGGCTTAATAGTCAACCTTCTGAGTTCTTTTTCTGGTAATTCAGAGATTTCATCTTGGTTTGGATACATTGCCTGTGAGCTAGTGTGATCTTTTGAGGGTGTAAAAGAACCTCGTTTTGTCATAATACTAAAATTGTTTTTCTGATTCTTTCTCATTTGGGTAAACTATGTCAGTGGGAAGATCTAGGACTCAAGGGCTGCTGTTCAGGTTCTTTTGTCCCAGAGGGTGCTCCCTTGATATGGTACTCTCCCATTTCCCCTAGGGATGGGGCTTCCTGAGAGCCAAACTGCAGTGATTGTTATTTCTCTTCTGGATCTAGCCACTGAAGAAAGCTACCAGCCTCCAGACTGGTACTGGGGAGTGAGTGTTTTCAGAGTCTTGCAATGTGATCTGTCTTCAGGTGTCTCAGTCGTGGATACCAGCACCTGCTCCAGTGGAGATAGCAGGGTAGTGAAGTGGACTCTGTGAGCGTCCTTGGTTGTATTTTTGTTAAATGCACTGGTTTTGTGTTGGTTGCCCTCCAGTCAGGAGGTGGCACTTTCAAGAGAACATCAGCTGTGGTAAAATAGGAGGAATCCGGTGGTGGGCAGGGCCATAGAAGTCTCAAGAGATTATATCCCTTGTATCTAAAAGAAGCTCTAAATATTGAAACAAATCTTTGAAATATACCAAAATAGGATCTTCTTAAACAACACAATGAAAAAAAGAAGCCAAGGCATACAGGCAACAAATAATGTGATGAATAGAATAGTATCTCACATCTCAATACTAACGTTGAATGCAAGTGGCCTAAATGCTTCACTCAAAAGACACAGAATGGCAGAATGGATAAGAATTCACCAACCAAGTATCTGCTGGATTCAAGAAACTCACCTGACACATAAGGATTCACAGAAACTTAAGGTGAAGGAGTAGAAAAAGATATTCTATGCAAATGGACACCAAAAGTGAGCAGGAGTAGCTATACTTATATAAGACAAAACAGACTTTAAAACAACAGCAGTTAAAAAAAAGACAAATAGGCACATTATATAATCATAAAAGGACTAGTCCAACAGGAAAATATCACAATCCTAAATATATATGCACCTAACACTGGTGCTCCCAAATTTATAAAACAATTACTATTAGATCTAAGAAATAAGATATATGGCAACATAATAATAGTGGAGGACTTCAATACTGCACTGAATCAGCATTAGACAGGTCATCAACACAGAAAGTCAACAAAGAAACAATGGACTTAAAGTATACCCTAGAACAAATAAACTTAACAGATATTTACAGAATGTTCTACCCAACAACTGCAGAATATACATTCTATTCATCAGCACATGGAATAGTCTCTAAGACAGACCATTTGATAGGCCACAAAACAAGTCTCAACACATTTTAAAAAATTGAAATTACAGCATGTACTCTCTCAGACCACAGGGAAGAAAACTGGAAGTCCACTCCAAAAGGAACCCTCAAAACCATGCAAAAACATGGAAATTAAATAACCTGCTTCTGAGAGATCATTGGGTCAACAATGAAATCAAGATGTAAGTTAAAAAATTATTTGAACTGAATGATAATAGTGACACAACCTATCAAAATCTCTGGGATACAGCAAAGGCAGTGCTAAGAGGAAAGTTCATAGCATTAAATGCCTACCTCAAAAAGTCTGAAAGAGCACAAATAGATAACCTAAGGTCACACCTCATGCAGCTAGAGAAACAAAAACCAAACCCAAACCCAGCAGAAGAAAAATAACAAGATCAGAGCAGAACTAAATGAAATTGAAACAAACAAACAAACAAAAAATACAAAAGATAAAGCAAAAAGCTGGTTCTTTGAAAAGATAAACACAATTGATAAACCATTAGCAAGATTAACCAAGAAAAGATGAGCGAAGAACCAAATAAGCTCAATTAGAAACAGAACTATTGGGAAAAAGCTGAGTGTTGGAAAGAAAACTGAGGCAGGGCATGCATGTCTGACATAATGTCCTCTGGAATGTGTCTAGACTTGCTGGCTCCTTGCTTCTAGCCCTCCTGGGCTCCTAGATGGATTGTATTCACATTATCTCAAGTAGCAGAACATGTTCCTTGTAAATGCTAAACCGTCACAGCTGTAGCTCATGCTCCTGCCCTTTTGACCCCCACATTCTCACCACCTGTTTCTTTGTTGGAATACCAATAAATAGCGTGGGCTCCCAGAGCTCAGGGCCTTCTCAGCCTCCATGATTGTGATGGCCTCCTAGTGCCCACATTTCTGTCTCAAACTGTCTTTTCTCAATCCTTTGACTCCGCCGGACTTTGTCACCCCCAGGACCTTGTGTTGGATCTGATCACCCAAACACTAAACAGCAGATATTACAATAGATACCACAGAAATACAAAAGATCATTCAAGGCTACTATGAACAGCTTTACACACATAAAGTACAAAACCTAGAGGAGGTGGGTAAGTTCCTAAAAATATACAACCATCCTAGAGTGAACCAGAAAAATATAGCAATTCTGAACATACCAGTAACACTCAGTAAAATTGAAATGGTGATTAAGAAATTAAAAAAAAAAAAAAAAAAAAAAAAAAAAAGCCAGGACCAGACAGATTCACAGCTGAATTTTATCAGACATTCGAAGGATTGGTACCAATCTTATGGACACTATTCCAAAAGATAGAGAAAGAGGGAATCCTTCCTAAATCATTCTGTGAAGCTGGTATTACCCTAATACCAAAGGACAGAACGTAGCAAAGAAAAGAAAACTACATATCAGTATCTCTGATGAACATAGAGATGCAAAAATCCTCAACAAAACACTAGCTAACTGAATACAACAGCATATCAAAAAGATAATCCACCATCATCAAGTAGGATTCATATCAGGGATGCAGGGATGGTTTAACATCTGCAAGTCAATAAATGTGATACATTACATAAACAGAGCAAAAATCACATGATCATCTCAGGAGATACAGAAAAAGCATTTGACAAAATCCAGCCTTCTTTATGATTAAACCCTCAGCAAAATCAGCATAGAAGGGACATACTTTAAGCTGATTAAAACCATCTATGACAAACCCACATTCGACATTATAATAAACAGGGAAAAATTGAAAGCATTCCCCCTGAGTACTGGACTAAGACAAGGATGCCCACTTTCACCACTTCTATGCAACATATTACTGGAAGTCCTAGCCAGAGCAATGAGACAAGAGAAAGAAATAAAGGGCATCCAAATCAGTAGAAAGGAAGTCAAATTGTCCCTATTTACTGATGACATAATCGTATATCTAGAAAACCCTAAAGACTCATCCAAAAATCTCCTAGAACTGGTAAATGAATTCAGCAAAGTTTCGGGATACAAAATTCAAGTACACAAATCCGTAGCCCTGCTATACATCAATAGCAAACAAGCTGAGAATAAAATCAATAACTCAATCCATTTTATAACAGTTGCAAAAAAAAAAAAAGTACTTAGGAATATATTCAACCAAGCGGGTGAAAGTCCTCTACAAGGAAAACCAGACAACACTGCTGAAAGAAATCATAGATGACACAAAAAAATGAAAACACATTTCATGCTCATGGATGAGTAGAATCATTGTGAAAATGACCATTCTGCCAAAAACAATCTGCAAATTCAATGCAATTTCCATCAAAATACCACCAGCATTTTTCACAAACTAGAAAAAAAATTTGAAAATGTATATGGAATCAGAAAAGAACCCACATAGGCAAAGCAGGACTAAGCAAAAAGAAGATATCTGGAGACATTACATTACCTGACTTTAAATTATACTATAAGGCCATAGTCCCCCAAAAAACATGACACTGGTGTAAAAATAGACATATAGACCAATGGAACACAATAGAGAACTCAGAAATGAATCCAAATACTTACAGTCAACTGGTAGTCAACAAAACCATCAAAAACAAAATGTGGGGAAAGGATGCCCTATTCAACAACTGGTGCTGGGATAATTGGCAAGCCACAGGAAGAAGAATGAAACTGGATCCTTATCTCTTACCTTATACAAAAATCAACTCAAGATGGATCAAGGACTTAAATCAAGACATGAAACCATAAAAATTCTAGAAGATAATGTTGGAAAAACCCTTCTGGACATTGGCTTAGGCAAAGACTTCATGACCAAGAACCCAAAAGCAGATGCAACAAAAGCAAAGATTAATAGATGGGACCTAATTAAACGAAAAATCTTTTGCACAGCAAAAGAAACAATCAGCAGATTAAACAGACAACCTACAGAGTAGGAGAAAATCTTTGCAATCTATACATCTGACAAAGGGCTAATATCCAAAATCTACAAGGAACTCAAATGAATTAACAAGAAAAAAACCAAACAATACCATCAAAGTGGGCTAAGGACACAAATAGAAAATTCTCAAAAGAAGAAATACAAATGGCCAACAAACATGGAAAAATGCTCAATATCACTAATGATCAGGGAAATGTAAATCAAAACCATAATGTGATACCACTTCACTTCTGCAAGAATGGCCATCATCAAAAAAAAAAAAAAAAAAAAAAAAAAAAAAATAGACCAGGCATGGTGGCTCACTCCTGTAACCCCAGGACTTTGGAGGCCAAGGCAGGCAGATTGCCTGAGGTCAGGAGTTCGAGACCAGCCTGGCCAACATTGCAAAACCCTGTTTCTACTAAAAATACAAAAATTAGCTGGGCATGGTAGTACATGCCTGTAATCCCAGCTCCTTGGGAGGCTGAGGCAGGAGACTCGCTTGAACCTGGGAGGCAGAGGTTGCAGTGAGCTGAGATTGCACCACTGCACTCCAGCCTGGGAGACAGAGCAAGACACCATCTCAAAGTAAGTAAGTAAATAGAGAGATAAATAAATAAATAAAAGATGTTGGCATGAATGTGATAGATGTGGTGAAAGGGAACACTTCTTTTCTTTTTCTTTTTTGAGATGGAGTCTCACTCTGTCATTAGGTTGGAGTGCAGTGGCGTGATCTCAGCTCACTGCCACCTCCACCTCCTGGGTTCAAGCAATTCTCCTGTCTCAGCCTTGTGAGTAGCTGGGACTACAGGCACATGCTCGGCTAATTTTTGTATTTTTAGTAGAGATGGGGTTTCACCATGTTGTCCAGGATGGTCTCGATCTCCTGACCTCATGATTTGCCCTCCTCAGCCTCCCAAAGTGCTGGGATTACAGGTGTGAGCCACCACACCCAGTCAAAAAGGGGACACTTTTACACTGTTGGTGGGAATATAAACTAGTACAACCACTATGGAAAATAGTGTGGAGATTCCTTAAAGAACTAAAAGTAGATCTAACACTTGATCCAGCAATCAATCCTTCTCCTGGGTATGTACCCCAAGGAAAAAAGTCATTATACAAAAAAGATACTTGCACATACATGTTTATAGCAGCACAATTCACAATTGCAAAAATATGGAACCAGCCCAAATGTCCATCAATTGACAAGTGTATAAAGAAAATGTGATATATATACACACACCGCAGAATACTACTCAGCCATAACAAGGTACAAAATAATGGCATTTGCAGCAACCTGGATGGAATTGGAGACCATTATTCAAAGTGAAGTAACTCAAGAATGGAAAACCAAATATTGTACATTCTCACTCATAAGTGGGAACTCAGCTATAAGGACACAAAGGCATAAGAATGATACAATGAAATTTGGGGTCTCAGGAAAGGTTGGGAAGGGTGTGAGGAATAAAAGCTCACACATTGGGTACAGTGTACATCGCTTGGGTGATGGGTGCACCAAAATCTCGGAAATCACCACTAAAGAATCTATTGATGTAACCAAACAACACCTGTTCCCCCATAAACCTATTGAAAGAAAAAAAAATGATAGTAATATATTATACCTCATTCAGTGAATTTAATATTCATGATTTGCTACTGATATGAAATAGATAGGTAAATAGATGAATTGACAGACAGAGAGATAAGGGATAAGGGAAAGTTCTTCCTTACAGCTGAATGCTAATCTAAAAAATATTGAAGGAATAATGGGTTTAGAAAAATCACCATTTTGCAACCATCATCCTAACAGCTAACTTTGCAAGAATCATTCATGGATGCTAATGGTAGTGGATACAAATTTGATGATATTTCATAATTTCAAAATATCGCTTCACTCAGTAATTATAAGAGGGAAAATAATAACTACCAATAAATGGACTTAATGAGTGTAACCAGTTCAACAGTATCACCAACCTCAGAACAGACAGACATCACATGACTGGGTTGTTGAGTGAGGTCTCTTCACTGTGGCTCATTGGAACTTCCCTGTTTTTAGCACTGAGGTTCATAAAATTTCAAATCTTCCAGGGCAGTTATTGTAGAAATATTCATACACACAAGTTTCAGATTATTTGCTATAGAGTTTATAGATATAGACAGATATCTCTATTTTATAGATACATACAGGTATCTATATCTGTCTCTTACTGGATAACGATATTATTCACTATGACAGGGAACATGAATGAAATTGTGACTCTTTTCCCACAATTTGAAAACTTCAATTAGCAATACATATACAGACTCGTATGTCCCTAAGCTTCATAACTGTCAAAAATTAACAACTATAGAATATTTTGACTATGCTTATAATTTGTTTTTGATAAAAATCCCACCCTGCACTTTTGCAATCCATGATTTGGTTTAAACTTTAAGGAGACTTGCATACATGTTTATGCATGCATGGCAGTTTTCTCACTGGTATTCTGCCCAGCAGTCCTGGACTTTGATATCTGATTTCCCAGTTCTGCAAGTTCACTGTACCCTGCCTGGGTTCCTCCTCTCTGCACAGCAGTTCAAAAAGAACCTCCGGGGAGAAAATAAGAGCCATTGGGAGGCTCTCCTCAAGTATTTCCCTCCTTTCAGGCATCACAGTTCTGCACCACTTGCTGTCCGACATTTGAAAACAATTGTCTCCTAGGTACCTGACTAGTTTTGTAGGCAGCGATGGCAGGAAGGACAATCTGGTTATAATAAGTAGTCTGTTGTGAATGAAAGGAGGAATCTACTTGTTTGAGTTTTAACTAAAACTTTTAATACTTTCTTAAGGTTCTAAGTGAGGCTTCATGGGTAAAACAAAAGAAGACTGTAGTAGTTTTCTCCTTCTGTGTGATAAATTATCACTAACTTAGGAACTTAAAGCAATGCAAATTTATTATCTCATGTTTATAAACTCAGATTTCAGTTTGTGTGGGTCTAGAGTCTGGAAATGGTTCAGTTAGGTCATCTGTTCAGGGTCTCACCAGGTGAAATCAAGATTTTGGTCAGCTGTATCCTTATTTAAAGGTTTAATTAGGGAAATGTTCAGTTCCAAGCTCCCTTAGATTGTTGGCAGAACTTAGTTATTTGCTGTTGTAGGACCAAGACCTTCAGCTCTCTAGAGGATGATAGCTGTTTCCATCCACATGGTCCACTCTACAACATGGTAGGGTGCTGCCTCAAAGCCAGCAGGAGAGTGTCTGCTGCTGCTTTCAATCTATATTAAGGACTCACCTGATTAGTTCAGGCATACCCAAGATAATCTCCCTTGTTATTAACTTAAACTCAACTGATTAATGACCTTAATTTCATATGAAAAATTCTTTTGACATATAAAGTGACATAATAACAAGAGTAATGTCCCATTATATTCACAGATTCTACTTACATTTAGGTGAAGGCTGTATAAGCCCACTCCTACATTACTACACAGAAGTATTTGAGACTAAATAGTTTATAAAGAAAAGAGGTTCAATTGATACTGGTTCACAGTTCTTCAGGACATATGGGAACCAAGATTCTGGCATCTGCGTAAATTATGGGGAAGTCTGAGGAAACTTACAATAATGGCGGAAGCCAAGGGGGAAGCAAGGCATCTTCATATACTGGAAGCAGGAGCAGGAGAGAGACTGGGGAGGTGTTATGCACTTTTAAACAACCAGATCTCATGAGAACTCACTGTCACAATGATAGCACCAAGAGAGATGGGGTTAAACCATGACAAACCACCCCCGTGATCCAATAATCTTCCACTAGGCCTCCAACATTAGAAAATACAATTCAATATGAGATTTAGGAGAGATCACAGATCCAAACTATATCATTCCATCCCTGGTGCCTTCAAATATGTCCTTCTCACATTGCAAAATACAATCCCAACTTCCTCATGGTCCCCCAAAGTCTTAACTCATTCTAGCATTAACTGAAGTCCAAAGTCTCATCTGAGACAAGGCTAGTCCCTTCTGCCTATGACACTGCAAAATAAAAAACCTTAGTTACTTTCAAGATACAATGGGGGTATAGGCATTAGGTAAATACTCCTATCCCCCATGGAAGAAATCTGCCAAAAAATAAAAGGGGGGCTACAGGCCCCATGAAATCTGAAACCCAGCAGGGCAGTCATTACATCTTAATGTTCCAAAATAATATCCTTTAACCCCACATCATACATCCAGGGGATCCCAAAGCCTTGGGCAACTCCAGGGATGTGACTTTGCAGCATTCAGCCCACAAGACTACTCTCACAGGCTGGTGTTGAGGGCCTGTGGCATTTCCAAGTACAGGGTGCCAGATGCTGGTGGATCTCCATTCTGGGGCCTGGAGGACAGTAGTCCTCTTCTCACAGCTCCTCTTCTCACAGCTTCTCACAATGCAGTGCCCCAGTGGGGACTCTGTGTGGGGAATACAATCCCACATTTATCCTCTGCTTTACCCTAGTAGTGGTTTACACTACTCCCTCCCATGAGAGCTCCACCCTTTCAGCAGGCTTCTGCCTGGACATCTGGGCTTTTCCATACATTTTCTGAAATTTACAAAGAAGCTCCTAGTATCAACTGTTGCACTCTGCACACCTGCAAGCTTAACACCACAGGGAAGCTGCCAAAGATTATGCTTGCATACTCTGAAGCAGTGGCTTGAGCTGTACCTGGGCCTGTTTTAGCCATAGCTGGAGCTGGAGCAGCTGGGATGCAGGTACCAGCATCCCAGTCATCCCAAGGCTTCACAGGGCAGTAGGGCCCTGGGCCTGGCCCACAAAATCATTTAGTCCTCTTAGGCGTCTGGGTCTGTGATGTGAGGGGCTGCTGCAAATGTCTCTGAAATGCCTTAGAGGCCTTTCCTCGTTGTCTTGGCTATGAGCACTTGCCTTCATTTTAGTTATGTAAACTTGTGTAGTCTGCTTGAATTTCTCCCCAGAAAATGGGCTTTTCTTCTTTCCCACATGGCCAGGCTGCAAATTTTTCAAACTTTTATACTCTGCTTCCCTTTTAAATACAAGTTCCAGTTTTAGGTAATTTATTTGCTCATGCATATGAACATAGGTTGCTAGAAGCAGCCAGGTCACATCTTGAGTTCTTTGTTCCTTAGAAATTTCTTCTACCAGTAACCCTAAATCATCACTCTCAAGTTCAAAGTTCCACAGATCCCTAAAGAGGGACACAATGTAGCCAGGCTCTTTGCTAAAGCATAGTAAAAGTAAACTTTACTCCATTTTTCAGTAAGTTCCTCATTTTGATCTGAGAACTCCTCAGCCTGGACTTCATTGTTCATACCACTACCTGAATTTTGGTCACAATAATGTAACAAGTCTCTAGGAAGTCCTATATCAGTCCATTCCTCACTGCTGTAAAGAAATACCTGGGCTGGGCATGGTGGCTCATGTCTGTAATCCCAGCACTTTGGGAGGCCGAGGTGGGTGGATAACCTGAGGTGAGGAGTTCAAGACCAGCTTGGCCAACATGGTGAAACCCTATCTCTACTAAAAATAAATCAAAAATTAACTGTGAATGGTGGTGGATGCCTGTAATCCCAGCTACTTGAGAGGCTGAGGCAAGGGAATCAGTTGAACTGGGGAGTGGAGGTTGCAGTGATCTGACATTACGCCACTACACTCCAGCCTGGGTGACAGAGGGAGACTCTGTCTCAGAAAAAAAAAAAAAAAGTAAAGAAAAAAAAAAAAGAAAGAAATACCTGAGACTGGGTAGTTTATAAAGAAAAGAGATCTAATCAACTCACAGTTCTACATAGCTGGGTAGGCCTCAGGAAACTTACAATGATGGTGGAAGGTTAACAAGAAGCAAGGACCTTCTTCACTTGATGGCAGAAGAGAGCAATGCAAGCAGGGGAAATACTGGATGCTTATATAACCATCAGATCTCATGAGAACTCATTCACTATCATGAGAACAGGATGGGGGAACTGCCCCCATGATCCAATTACCTCCCTCCCTCGACACATGGGGATTACAAGTTCCTCCTTGACACATGGGGATTACAATTTGAGATGAGATTTGATTGGGGCCAAAGAGCAAAGCCGTATTATTCTGCCCTGGCCTCTCCCAAATCTCATGTTCTTTATACATTTCAAAACCAAGCCTGCCTTCCCAACAGTTCCCCAAAGTCTTAACTCATTCCAGCATTAACTCAGAAGTCAAACTCCAAAGTCTCATCTGAGACAAGGCAAGTTCCTTCCACCTATGAACCTGTAAAATCAAAGCAAGTTAGTTACTTCCAAGATACATTGGGAGTATAGGCATTGGATAAATACTTTTATACCACATGGGAGAAATTGGCCAAAACATAGGAGCTACAGGCCCCATGCAAGTTCAAAACCCAGAAAGGCAATCATTAAATCTCAAAACTTCTAAATAATCTTTGACTCCCTGTCTCACATCCTGGTCATGCCGACACAAGAGGAGGGCTCTCACAGTCCTGGGCAGCTATACCCCTGTGGCTTTGCAGGGTAAAGCCTCTCTCCTGGCTGCTTTCATGGGCTGGTGATGAGTGTCTAGAGTTTTTCCACATGCACAGTGCAAGCTGTTGGTGGATCCATAGTACTGGGGTCTGGAGGATGCTGGCCCTCTTCTTACAGCTCCACTAGGCAGTGCCCCTGTGGGGCTGCTGTTTGAGGGCTCCAGCCCACATTTCCCTTCTGCACTGCCCTAGCAGAGGTTGTCCATGAGGCAACCACCCCTGCAGCAGGCTTCTGGCTGGACATTCAGGTGTTTTCATACATCCTCTGAAATCTAGGTGGAGGTTCCCTAACCTCAATTTTTGTCTTCTGTGCACCTGCAGGTCCACCGTCATGTGAATGCCTCCCTCCCTTGACATGTGGGGATTACAGGTCCCTCTCTTTATTTATTTATTTTTTCTTTCTTTATTATTATTATTATTATTATACTTTAAGTTCTAGGGTACATGTGCATAACGTGCAGGTTTGTTACATATGTATACTTGTGCCATGTTGGTGTGCTGCACCCATCAACTCGTCAGCACCCATCACAGGTCCCTCTCTTGAAATGTGGGGATTAGAAATGAAAATGAGATTTAAGTGGTGACACAGAGACAAACCATAACAAGTCCCAAATGTTCCCTCATCTTCCTATCTATTTCTGAGCCCTCCACACTTTTTCAACCTCTGACTGTTACCCAGGCTCAAAGTTACTTCCACATTTCAGTTGTAATACCCTACTCCTTGGGACCAATTTTCTGTATTAGTCTGTTTTCGCATTGCTATAAAGAAATTCCTGAGACTGGGTAATTTATAAAGAAAAGAGGTTTAATTTTCTCATGGTTCTGCAGGCTGTACAGAAAGCATGATTCTGTCTTCTTCTTAGCTTCTGGGGATGCCTCAGGAAACTTACAATCACTTTGTACAAGACAAAGGGGAGCAAGGCATTTCACATGGTGAGATCAGGAGCAAGAGAGAGTGGGGAAGAGCTACACACTTTTGAATAACCAGATCTCATGAGAACTCACTATCACTATACAGCACCAAGGGGGAATGTGGTAAATCACGAGAAACTGCCCCCATGACCCAGTCACCTCCCACCAGGCCCCACCTCCAACATTAGGAATTACCATTTGAATGAGAATTGTGCAGGGTGCAGATTCAAACCATATCAGAGGGCATAATACAGGATGTGGGCACCAGGGAATGGTAATCTCCAGAGCCATTTTTATACTTCTTCCTACTAGAAATACGAAAAAAAAAATCACAACTATAAAAACTGTTACCGTAAAAACACACACACAAGTTTCAGATTATTTGCTATAGAATTCTGTATATCGTTAGATATCTATATCTGCCTACCGCTTATTTTGTTCTCATACCGCTATGAAGAAATACCTGAGAATAGGTAATTTATAAATGAAAGAGTTTTAATTTATTTCCAGGGAGGCTGGGGAAGCGTCAGAAAACTTACAATCATGGCAGAAGCCAGAAGCCAGCTCTTCACAGAGCATCAGTGAGAGAATGAGTGCCAATAGGGAAAATGCCAGATGCTTATAAAACCATCAGATATCATGAGAACTCACTCACTGTCAGGAGAATAGCATGGGAGAAATTGCCCGCATGATTTAATTACCACGCACCAGGTGTGGATTATGGGGATTACAATTAAATATGAGATTTAGGTGCGGACACAGCCAAACCTTATAATACATTATTCACTCCTATGGCAGGGAACATGAATGAAACAGTGACTCTATTTCCACAATTAAAAAAATTCAATCAACCATGTATGTAGTCTCATGTCGCCTATTCTTCACATCTATCAAAAATTTACAAATTTAGAATATACTGCAAGCTCCATCTCCCGGGTTCACGCCGTTCTCCTGCCTCAGCCTCCGGAGTAGCTGGGACTACAGGCGCCGGCCACCAAGCCCGGCTGATTTTTTTTTGTATTTTTAGTAGAGACGGGGTTTCACCGTGTTAGCCAGGATGGTCTCGATCTCCTGACCTTGTGATCCGCCCGTCTCGGCCTCCCAAAGTGCTGGGATTACAGGCTTGAGCCACCGCGCCCGGCTAGAATATACTGCTTATGCTGATAATTTGTTTTTTATCAACTGTATAATGGAATATTAAACTTGTGGAAAATGACTCCATTAACAGATTCCAAGATGTACTGGAAATATGAAAACTAAGAAATTACAAAAATTATGAAAATTGGTTCTTTAAGAAAGGAATTGACTAAATATCTTTTTTCCTCACAATAACCTTATTCAATATTTTTGAAGGTTTAAAACTGTAAGTAAAATTTTATCATGTTCAAATGCAAATACAGTAATGAAACTATATATTCTATATACTTCAATGGCAATTATAGAGAATTATTATCTAATACAACTAATTTGGTTTGGATCTGTGTCCCTACCCATATCTCATGTCAAATTGTAATTTCCAATGTTGAAGGTGGGACCTAGTGGGAGATGATTGGATCATGGGGACAGATTTTCCCTTGGATAGATACTGTTTCACAATAGTGAGTGAGTTCTCATGAGATCTGGTTGCTTAAAAGTGTGTGGTACATTCCTCACCCTTTCTCCTACTCTGACCATGTAAGACTTACCTATTTCCCCTTCAAATTCCACCATAATTGTTAAGTTTCCTGTGGCCTCTCCAGAAGCAGAAGTCACTATGCATCCTGTACAACCTGCAGAAACATGACTCAATTGAATATCTTTTTTCTTTATAAATTATCCAGCCTCAAGTATTTCTTTTTGTTTCTTTTTTTTTTCTTTTTTTTTTTTTTAGACGGAGTATCTCTCTGTCACCCAGGCTGCAGTGCAGTGGTGTGATCTCAGCTTACTGCAATCTCTGCCTCCTGGATTGAAGCAATTCTCCTCTCTCAGCCTCCCCAGTAGCTGGGATTACAGGCATGCACCACCACCCCTGGGTAATTTTTGTATTTTTACTAGAGACAGGGTTTCACCATGTTGCCCAGGCTGGTTACAAACTCCTGACCTCAAGTGATCCACCTGCCTTGGCCTCTCAAAGTGCTGGGATTATAGAAGTTAGCCAGCACTCCTGGCCTCAGGTATTTCTTTATAGCATTGCAAGAATGAACTTATATAGAAAATTGGTACTGAGAAGTGTGGCATTGCTATAAAAGTACCTGAAAAGGTAAAGATGACTTTGGAACTGGGTAATGGGCAGTGATTGAAAGAGTGTGGAAGACTCAGAAAAAGAAAGAAAAATGAGAGAATGCTTGGAAATTCCTAGAGACTTGTTAAATGGTTGTGACCAAAATGCTAATAGTGATAGGGACAGTGAAGGACTGACTGAGGAGGTCTCAGATAGAAATGAGTAACTTACTGGGAACTGAACCAAAGGTAACTTTTGTTATGCATTAGCAAATAACTTGGAGGTGTTGAGTCCTTTGTCTAGGAGACTGTGAAACTTTGAAGTTGAGAGTGATGACTTCAGGTATGTGGTGGAAGAAATCTAAGCAGCAAAGTGTTCCAGAGATAGCCTGGCTGCTTATAACAATCTATGTTCATGTGTGAGCAAAGAAGTTACCTTATAAGGTAATTTAATGTATAAACTTTATATTATAAGGTAATTATAAGGAACTTATGTTTAGAAGGGAAGCTGTGTGAAAATTTGGAAAATATGCAGCTTAGCTATGTCACAGAGAAGAAAAGATTTTCAGGGAAGGAATTCAAAGAGGCTGCTGAAATATGTGTAATTAAAAGGAAGGAAAATGCTGGTAGTCAAAACAGTGGGGAAAAGGGCTTGAAGACATTTCTCAGACCTTCATGGAAGCCCCTGCCATCACAGGCAAGGAGGCCTAGAAGGGAAGAATGGTTTCATGGGCTAGGTCCAGGGCCTCACCATCCTGTGCAGCATCAAACACTGCCTCCTTTGTCCCAGCTGCTCCAGCTTCAGCCATGACTAAAAGGTGTCCAGGTACAGCTCAAACCACTGCTTCTGAGAGTGCAAGTAATAAGCTTTGGTACCTTCCACAAAATGTTAAGACTTGGTGCACAGAGTGCAAGAGTTGAGGTTTGGGAGCCTCTGCATAAATTTCAGAGGATGTATGAAAAAGCCTGGATATCCAGGCAGAAGCTTGTTGTAGAGATGAAGCCCTCTCAAGGAACCTCTACTAAGGCAGTGCTGAGGGGAATTGTAAAATGGAAGCACTGCCTAATGGAGCTGTGGGAGGAAGGCCACCATCCTCCAGATCCTAGAATGGTAAGTCCACTGGCATCTTGCACCCTGCTCCTGTAAAAGCTGTAGGGACTCAATGACAGCCCAGGAGAGCAGTCTTGGGGGATGAACCCCACAAAACCACAGCGTTGGAGCTGTTCAAGGCATTGGGAGCCCACCCTTTGCACAAGTATGCCATGGACATGTGATATAAAGTGAAGGGAGATTATTTTGGAGCTTTAAGATTTAACTACTGCAGTGTTGGGTTTCAGACTTTCTTGGCACAATTAATGCTTTTGTTTTGGCTGATTTCTCCATTTTGGAAGATGAGTATTTACCCAATCCTTGTAATCCCATTGTCTTGAGAGTAACAAACTTGATTTTGATTTTACCGGCTTATAGGTGAAAGAGACTGCCTTGTTTCAAATGAGACTTTGGACATTTAAATTTGGTGTTAATGCTGAAATGAGTTATGACTTTGGAGGACTGTTGGGAAGACACAATTGTATTTTGCCATGTGAGAAGGACATGAGATTTAGAGGAGTCAAAGGGTGGAATGATATAATTTGGACCTTGTCCCCATGCATATCTCATGTCAAATTGTAAATCCAGTGTTGGAGGTGGGGTCTGGTGTGAGGTGACTGAATCATGAGAGGAGATTTTCACCTGGGTACTGTGTTGCAATAGTCAGTGACTTCTCAATAAATCTTGTAGTTTAAAAGTGTGTGGCACCTCCCCATGCCTTCCTTTTTTTCTGCCCATGTAATTATTGGCTGATTCCCCTTCACCTTCCATAGTGATTGTAAGTTTCCTAAAGCTTCCTCAGAAGCAGAAACAACTATGCTTCCTGCACAGCCTGCAGAACTGTGAGTCAATTAAACCTCTTTTAAAAATTACCCAGTCTCAGATATTTCTTAATAGAAGTATGAGAATTTTCTAACATAAAAAATTTTTGATGGGGCCTGGTGGCCCATGCCTGTAATCCTAACACTTTAGGAGGCCTAGGTAGGTGTATCACTTGAGGTTGAACGTTCAAGACCAGCCTGGCCAACATAGTGAAACCTTGTCTCTATTAAAAATATAAAAATTAGCTGTGCATAGTAGTGCACACCTGCAATCCCAGATACTTAGATGGCTGAGGCATGAGAATCACTTGAGCCTGGGAGGCGGAGGTTGCAGTGAGTCAAGATATGCTACTGCACTCCAGCCTGGGTGACAGAGCGTGACTCTGTGTTAAAGAAAAAATTGGTACTGAGGAGTGGGGCATTGCTCTAAAGATATCTAAAAATGTGGAAGCTATTTTGGAGCTGGGTAATAAGCAGAGGTTGGGAAGATTGTGGAGGACTCAGTAGAATATAGGAAGACAAGGGAAAGTTTGGAACTTCTTAGAGACTTGTTGAATGGTTGTGACCAAATGCTACTTGTGATATAAACAGTGAAGGCCAGGCTGAGGAGGTCTTGATAGAAATGAGAAACTTATTGGGAGCTGGACAAAGGTAGCTTTTATTATGCATTAGCAGAGAACTTGGAGGCGTTGAGTTCCTTTCCAAGAAAACTGGAACTTTGAACTTGACAGTGATGATTTAAGGTATCTGGTGAAAAAAGTTTCTAAGCAGTAAAGTATTCCAGAGGTAGCCTGGTGGCTTGTAACATCCTATGCTTATGTGTGTGAGCAAATAAATTACCTGAAATTGGAACTTATATTTAAAAGGGAAGCAGAGCATAAACGTATGGAAAATTCTCAGACTGGTCATGTTGTAGAGATGAAAAGCCCATTTTCAGGGGAGAAATTCAAGCAGGCTGCACAAATTTGCATGATTAAAAAAGTAAATGCTCATAACCAAAACAATGAGAAAAAGGCTTTAAAGGCATGTCGGAGACCTTTGTGGCATTTCCTCCCATCAGGTGATGAAGGCCTAGGAGGGAAGAATGGTTCATGGACCAGGTCCAGGTCCTCACCACCCTGCGCAGCCTTGGGACACTGCTTCCTACATTCTAGCTGCTCCAACTCCAGTTGTGGCTAAAAGGTGCCCAGGTACAGCTCAAGCCATTGCTTCAGAGGGTGCAAGTCATAAGCTTTGGCAGCTTCCACCTGATGTTAAGACTGTGGGTGTGCATAGTGCAAGAGCTGAGAATTAGGAGCCTCTGTATAAATTTCAGAGAATGTATAGAAAAACCTGCAGAGTCAGGCAGAAGCTGCTGGAGGGATGGAACCCTCATTGAGAACCACTATTAGGGTAGTGTAGAGGAGAAATGTGCATTTGGAGCCTCCACACAGAGTCCCCACTGGGGTACTGCCTGGTGGAGCTGTGAGAAGAGGGCCACCATCCTCCAGACCCCAGAATGGTAGATCCATTGGCAACTTGCACTCTGCCCTGGAAAAGCTGTAGGCACTCAATGCCAGCCCATGAGAGCAACCTTTGGTGTTGAATTTTATAAAGTCACAGGGGTGGGTCTGCCCAAGACTTTGTGAGCCCACCCCCTTGCCCCAGTTTACCCTGGATATGTGATGTGAAGTCAAAGAAGATTATTTTGGGGATTTGAGATTTAATGACTGGTCTGCTGGGTTTTAGACTTGTATGGGGCTAACAACACTTCAATTTTGGCTGATTTCTTTCTTTTGGGATGTGAGTATTTAGTCACTGCCTGCCTGTACTTCCATTGTATCTTGGAAGTAACTACTTGCTTTTGATTTTACAGGCTCATGGGTGGAAGGACTTCCCTTTTCTTAGATGAGACTTTGGACTTTGAACATCGATGTTAACTTTGGCATGAGCTACTGTGGCAGGCCAGGCCTCACTAACAACTGTTTCAGTCCTGACTAAGGGGTAAAAGCCAGTGCCCTTATACAAAGGCTGGGATGTAATGAAAGCCCATCAAGGGTTTTGTCTAGACCTTTTCTGGGCCTTAAAGCATGACAAAATAATGACGAAATTCTTAACAGGACCCAGTTAGGGTTAAACAAGTTTTATTGTGCGTCTGAAGAACCCTGCCAGGCTTTCACAGTCAAGTTTATTGGGTGTCTGAAAAAACTCCTGAAACCTCTGTGATTTTAGCAGGAGACAAGATAAGGATAATCACCCCAGTACCTGGACCCATTTAGATTAAGTATTTATTGAGGCTCTCAGATGAAGGTCTTCAGGACTTAGACCTTAGTTATTCATTAAAAGAAGTTAATATCTTACATCTTTAGATGAATGCACAGTTACATGTAGACATATAGCTTAGAATGTATATAAGCTCTGGAAAACGTTGAATTTTGAGTTGGTCTGGTGATAATTTCCAGGCCTTCTCTCTGTAACCAGTTACAGAAATAAAAACTCTCTTCCTCCCCAGTTCATCTGCATCTCATTATTGAGTCACGAGAAATAGCAGCCTGACCTTCAGTTTGGTCAGGGAACATTATGACTTTGGAGGACTGTTGGGAAGGCATGATTGCATTTTGCAATGTGTGAAGGACATGATTTTTTCAGGGGCCAGGGGTGGAATGATATTGTTTGAATTTGTATCCTTGCCCAAAACTCAGTTTTAATTGTAGTCCCCAGTTTTTGAGGTGGAGCATGGTGGTAGGTGATTGAATCATTAGGGTGGATTTTCTGCTGGGTACTGTGTCACAATAGTGAGAGAATTCTAGTGAAATATGATAGTTTAAAACTGTGTGGCACCTCCCCTGCCCTTTCTTCCTTCTGTTCTGGTCATGTAAGATGTGGCTGCTTCCCCTTCCCCTTCCACAATGACTGTAAGTTTCTTGAGGCCTCCTAAGAAGCGTAAGCTGCTATATCCCTTGTATAGCCTGCAGAACCATGAGCCAATTGAACCTCTTTTTTTAAAATAAATTACCCAGTCTCAGGTAATTCTTTGTAGCAGTGAGAGAGTGGACTAATACAACTATATTGCCCAAAGTGACTTAGCTGGATTTCTGGTTACAGAAACATCAGGCTAGTTACCTCAGTAATTGGGCTGTTGTCTCTCAGCTTTGGCTTTGATCCCACCTTTCCATGTCCTACTCTGCATCTTCACCCCATGAAGATGGGGTGAAGACTCTGAAGATTGCATCCCAGCTCACTCCCTATTGGGATCCACTAATAGTGGACATATAGGGATACTGGAAGTCTTCAGGGGCAAAAAAGGACTTGTTCCTTCTTGCTGGCTCCCTGTTCTTCTTGTAAACACAATAGCTATGTTTTTTTTGTTTGTTTGTTTGTTTTTTAATTGTGGTAGTGATGGTTTTAAGCACAAGAATTGTTTTCTGCTTGCAGCTTTTCTAAATAACTGGAGTTAGCCTCACTGGGCCCCTTCACAGATATTAGAACTGGCAGGCTGGTGATCCCTCCTCAAAGGTCTAATTTCAGCTCTGTGGATTCCCTCTCTGAGTTCCTAAGGCATTAGTACCAGCTAAGCAGGATTCTTATCCTTCCCCACAAGCCTTGCAGAACCTCCACTTGCAAGGCTCTAACTTTTATCAATTCTTTCTTCTTCCTTCTGTTTCCTTAGCCTTAGGAGTGGTGGTTGCTTTCCTTAGCTACTAACTCTAATATCTCAGTGTCTCTTATTTGCCTTCTCAGTTCTCCGGTATCTGGTTAACAAGTCTTTATTTTCAATTTCCTTGGTTAGAATAATTGAATAGTTAAATAATTGAATGTGGCTTCTGTCAATGAAATAAGTCAAACTCTGTAAAATATTTAAAGAGATTCATTCTGAGCCAAATATGAATGACCATGGCTCATGACAGAGCCCTCAGGAGGTCCTGAGAACATGTGCCTAAGGTGGTTGGGGTGCAGCTTGGTTTTATATCTTTTAGGAAAGCATTAGACATCATTAAGAAATACATTGATTTGGTCCAGAAAGGCAGGACAACTCGAAGCGGGGGTTGGGGGTAGGGTTGCGCCGGGATGGTGCTTCCAGGATGTAGATACATGTAAACATTTTCTGGTTTACAAATGGTTGAGTTTGTCTAAAGACCTGGGATCAAAGAAAGGAATGTCTGGGTTGAGGTTGTGGAGACCAAAGCTTTATCACGCAGATAAAGCCTCCAGGTAGCAGGCTTCAGAGAAAACAGGTTTTAACATGTTTCTTTTCAGACTTAAAGTTGGTGTTGATATTAATACTGGAGAGGTATAATGAGGTATGTTGGACCCCCACTTCCTGCCATGGCCTAAACCAGTTTTTGAGGTTAAGTTTTAAAAGAACCCTGGCTGAGGAGGAAGTCCATTTAGATGGTTGTGGAGGGAGGGGGCTTAGAATTTTATTTTTGGTTTATACTTCTCTCTCCATACTGAAGTTCAACTGACATATCAAGTTATTCAGACCATTCTCCCACAGGAAACAAGTTTTAAAAGTTGGATAAAAAAGAAAAAAAGAATCTTAAAAGCACCAAAGAGCTAACAGCATAATAAGAAATTACCAAGCCAAATTCAAAAGAAAAGCTGGAATTCTTAGAGGCAAAAGGAGGAAAGAAACTTTTGCCCCAAGGGTTTGTTGATCCCTGGTAGATTTGGACTTAGGCTTTGGTTGTGAGAGGGGTAAATGTCAAGCCCAGAGATGAAGAGGCTGCATCTTCAAATTAATGATGAACTAGAGACAATTCTCTCCCTCCTCCCTTACCTCCATGGGTCTGCGCGGCATGCTGTCTTGGTGCTGAGCAGAGTAGGAGTTAAAAAAAAAAAAAGATAAATAGATAAATAAATAAAAAGAAAAGAGAAGAAAAAAAGAAAAGGAATCTTATCCCTGAGAAGCTGTCATTATGGGTGTGGAAGGAAAGATAAAATGGGACAGAGAAATATGTAGAGGAATAATGAAAATGTTTGGATACTTCTCTAGAACTGATAAAATGATATCAATACATAGATTCAAGAGGTCAAAGTAAGAGATACATTATACAGAAATTTTAGAACCCCAGCAACAACAGAAACATCTTTAAAGCTGCCATGGGTGGGGGTGGAGGGAGATAGATTAAACTCATGGAGCCTCAGTTAGACTCCCAGCAATTTTTCATGATACACAAAAATGGAAACAGAAAAGATGGTGGAAGGATATCTTCAATGTGCTAAAAAGAAGTAGTAAATGTATCTTTTAATTATGAGGATGAAAAAAGTCACTATCAGGGAAAAGAAAAGGAGAAAATTCTCACTGTCTGATTCTCAATAAAGGAAATGCTATAGGATATACTTTAGGAAGAGGTGATTCCAGGAAGAAGGTCAGGGTGGAAAGAAAATACAAAGAATAACAGGATTATGGTGGCTCACACCTGTAATCCCTGCATTTTGGGAGGCCGAGGTGGGTGGATCACTTGAGTTCAGGAGTTCAAGACCAGTCAGGCTAACATGGTGAAACCCCGTCTCTACTGAACATACAGAAAAAAATTAGCTAGTCATGGTGGCAGGCACCTGATATTCTAGCTACTTGGGAGGCAGAGACAAGAGAATCTTGAACCCAGGAGGCAGAGGTTGCAGTGAGCCACTGTACTCCAGCCTGGGCAACAGAGTGAGACCCCATCTTAAAAAAAAGTAAATGGAATGGAAAATACATGGATAGATCTAAGCAAGCATTGGGAATAAAAAATTTAAATAATAATATATGATGATAAAATTATTAAGTTTTATATAATTTGTTTGGGTGCAGTAGATCATGCCTGTAATCCCAGCACTTTGGGAGGCTGAGGCAGGTGGATTGCATAAGCTCAGGAGTTTGAGACCAGCCTGGGTAACATGGTGAAACCCTGTCTCTACAAAAAATACAAATATTAGCCAGGCATGGTGGCATGCACCTGTAGTACCAGCTACTCGGGAGGCTGAGGTGGAAGAATGACTTGAGCCTGGGAGAGGGACGTTGCAGTGACATGAGATCACGTCACTACACTCCAGTCTGGGTGACAAAGCCAGACCCTGTCTCAAAATACACACACACACACATACACACACACACACACACCCCTTTCACAATATAGTTCATAATAAAGTTTACACATTAGGTATTCCAATGGTATAATCACTTAGCTTCAATCTTTGTACCACAGACAAGCATTGAAGATGTTGATGGCATATAGAGGCATTAACAAATTACACCCCAAAAGCCCTAAATGATAGCTGCATGATCTCTCTTTGCTAAATAATGAAGTCATGCTTATGAGGAAAGCTGTGCTGCCAAATCTTATGGCTTTAAGTATACTCAAGACAGCCCAAGGGGGAACCTGCACCACCATAAAAATTGAATGCTGTGTTTATATTCCAGATGAATCTAAGAACATAACCTGACTTATGACTAATATGAAAACCCAGATAACCAACCTGTCAGATCCAAAACCCTCACTAATCAATTGGTTAAATGGTTGGTTTAAATCCTTGGGAACTTGGTGGCAGAAGCTAAGTGATCATACCATCGGAATACTGAATGTGTCCAAAAAGATTGTAAATAAAGAAGATTTGCTGATGTTTGCAAGGTTTGAATTACTTATCGTGGTGCCCAAGCATAACCTGAAAAACATTGTCCTAACCACCCTGGAAGTAACCACAGCCATAAGTTAGTGCCACATAGCCAATATGTCCCATCTGGAGCTAGTCAATAAATACCTAGTCACTGCATACCATCAGTGGCATGCTAGTCAGTGTCTTGTAAAACGATAATGTGGTCACCGCATTCTCCAGGTATCCACCCCATATCTCTTGTACTTTTTGGCCATAGGTTCTTGGTGTGGTTTCTTTGCTCCCAGTATAAAGAAGCATTTTGACTGAGTTGGCCAAATGAAGGGGTGAGCCAGATAAATCCATCCCAAATTTGCATTATCTCATTTTGAAAATGGGCTGTTGTTTGGGGTGTGGTTACCACTTCCTGTTTTTGTTGGGGGGATGCTAAAGTGAGAGCTAATGAGCTGATCCTTTCCCTTGAAATACTTTTCCTATGTCCCTTGTTCTTAAACATGTTTTTAATGGGCCAATTCTATATATTGTCTTTTGTTATGCCATTACTAAGGATACCAGGCCATTTCTGTGATGTAATAAATTTTTGGTATTCTATCCAGTCCTGACCTCAGAAGGGGGATACCCACCATGGCAGACCAGAGCCACTGGAAAGAGGCGTGAGTCCACATAGCCAGTAGGTATCCTTTTATAATCTGTCTGCATAATCCTGAGCCCATTGTAGAAACAGGTTCATTTCATTGGCATCTGTGATTGGGAAGAAGGTGTATGGACCTAGGATCAATGAATCAATGATAGCAAGGTTGGGAAATTCACTTTAGTTACTAAAGGATGTTAAATCAGACCGTTTAAATGCCCTGTTCTTTATAAGACAGGAGTTGCTGTTATATCTAGGACAATAATTGTAATGGTTATTGTACAGTAAACATAGGCATTCCTTTGTATACATGCCTGGTCCTGTGTCTTGGGGTTAAACAGTCCACAACAGCTGTCATCTGCTTTTAATCCTGGGTCAAAGATTGATGTTTAGTAAACTAGAGGTAAAAGTCTTTGTTGGGAGTTACAGTCCACTCAGGAGGTTGTGCCTTTCTAAGATAAGAGATGTGAATCCATGAGTCTATACCCTCTAATTTTGCGGTGCATGGATTTGTCAATGGTATCTGGTATGGGACCTTCCATCGTGGTTGAAGGGAATCCTTTATTAGATGTCTTTTCCAATAGACAAAATCTCTGGGTTACAGATCATGACCAGGCATCTCATCTTCAGGGAGCACACTGTAAAAGGAATTCTTTAATGAATCTTGGCTTTTTGAAGAGATGATAAAGGAGTCCCTCACAATATTGCAATATATCTCCCTTGGGAAAAGTTGGATTGGTTATCTTCATTTCCATATACATGGCCTTCCTGTTGTAATTTCATAAGGGGACAGTTAATGTTTACCAAAAGGGGTGGATTGTAAGCAGCACTAGGAGGAGTGCTTTGGGCCAGGGGAGGTGAAATGCCTTTGTGAACTTAGATAGATATGTTTTAATTATTCCACTGAGCCTCTCCACCAGGCCTGAGGACCAGGGATAGTAGACACATGGAAATGTTAAAATATGGGCCGAATTTTACAAATATTTTGAATAACCTGGCCAGTAAAGGGAGTTCCCCTGTCATTGTGAAGTACGCAGGGGACTCTCCGCGGTGGCATAATTTTTTTCTAGTAGATTTTTTCCAGCTGCCATAGCTGTTACCTGCCTGCAGGGAAAAGTTTCAATTCAAAGGGAAAATATGCAGACCATTACTAAAACATACTTGTAATTTTGAGATGATGGCAGCTGGATAAAATCAATCAATACCTCAAAAGGTCCAGCTGGAACAGGAAAATGACCCTTGGCCCCATGGAGAGACTTTCCTGAGTTATATTTGGACAAATATCACATGAAGAGTAAACCATTTGCCACCATGAAGGATGGTTTCCAGTAATATTTTTTTACACCAGGGTTTCATTTTATCTGGAATCCAATGGGTCAGATTATGAATATATTCCATAAGGGCATCTGATATCCCATTGGAATAATGGATTTATTATTAGGTCCACACCATATTTTAGTTTCGAAAGTCAAGGATCCCCCTGCTTGTTTCCAAGTGGATTTCTCTTTTGTTGGAGCTATGCTCTCGGTTTCTTTCAACATGTTCTTTAAGTGTTTCAGGTTTTATGGCCATTTCCTGGATTGGGGCTGGTGGCTCGAATGCTGCTTTTTCAGCTGTGGCATCAGCCAATTGGTTGCCCTGACTTTCTGTGGAGTCTAATTTTGAGTGACCTGGGATTTTTATAATTGTCAAACGTTTTGGTTTTAGCATAACTCCTAACAGCTCTGATATTTATTGTACATTTTATTATTATTATTATTATTTTGAGATGCAGTCTTGCTCTGTCGCCCAGGCTGGAGTGCAGTGGTGTGATTTCGGCTCACTGCAAGCTCTGCCTCCCGGGTTCATGCCATTATCCTGCCTCAGTCTCCCGAGTAGCTGGGACTACAGGCTCCCACCACCACACCTGGCTAAATTTTTTGTATTTTTAGTAGAGACAGGGTTTCACCGTGTTAGCCAGGGTGGTCTCGATCTCCTGACCTCGTGATCTGCCTGCCTTGGCCTCCCAGAGTGCTGGGATGACAGGTGTGAGCCACCGCGCCCGGCCTATTATACATTTTTTATGGGTTGCTTTGAGGAGGTTAAATACTCTCTCTCTTTCCATAGCATCCCAAAGTCATGAGCAACCCCAAAAGCTGTCAGTGTAAATGTTTGCAGCCTTCTCTTTTGCCAATTGACAAGCTCAGGTCAGTTAGGGCAATCAATTTGGCAACTCCACTTGAGCTGATCTGGCTTAGGGAAGAGGACCGGCTTCAATTACCTCTCATAAGGAAACCACAGCATATCCTGCTCTAAAATTTCCATCCTCTCCTCTTAAATAAGATCCATCTGTATACTATTCTATCTTAGCATTATCCAGTGCCATCTATTGTAGGTCTGCCATGGGGTAACAAGTCGGTCAGTCATTACAACACAGTCATGAGGGGTTTTGTCGGAAGGGCCCAGCAAGACAGTGGCTGGATTAAGATCACTATAGTGGGAAATAGTTATATTGGGAGATAATAAAAGCAAAAATTTATAAGAGGCTAACCAGTTGACAGACAGATCTTGAGTGGGATGACAGTTTAGAAGGGTCTCCAGAGAATGTAGCACAAAAATGATAAGGGGGTAACCCATAATAATTTCTTCAGCAGACTTGTACAGAAGGGCCATAGCTGTGATTGCTGTCATACAAGGAGGCAGCCCTTGAGCCACAGGGTCCAGCTGTTGGCTACAATAGCCAATAGGTCTCTGATGATCACCTTGTTTATGGGTCAGTACTCCAAATGCAGCACGTACAATTTCGTGTGCAAAAAGGGAGAAAGGAAATTTGTAGTTTGGGTTTTCTAAGGCAGAGGCATTACTTAGGATTTCCTTTATTTGTTGTACTGCTGATTGTCCCTCTGGAGTCCACATGATGGGATCAGATTGTTCATTTTTTTAGGTATGCATACAGAGGTTAAGCCATAGGGAAAAAAGTTGGTATCCAGTTTCTATAATAGCCTGCCAGGCCCCAAAATCCTCTAAGTTGTTTCTTAGTGACAGGCATGGGGATAGCTGAAATTCCTCTTACACTGTCAGGGTTCATACTCAGTCCTTTGACAGAGATAATATGCCCCTGATACTTAAGTCTCAGTAAACATAGCTGAAGTTTGTCTTTGGACACTTTGAGTTCCTTGGTGGCTGTTTGAGTAAATATAGTCTATCTTCTTAAGAGGAAGAGAGTGTGTCTGAACAAAGGAGAAGGTCATCCACATACTGGATGAGTGTTGAGCCCTGGGTAAAAATTAAATCCTCTGGTTTGGTGCTGTGGTTCATGCCTGTAATCCAGCACTTTGGGAGGCCAAGGTCAGGAGTTTCAGACCAGTCTGGCCAACATGGTGAAACCGTGCCTCTACTGAAAATACAAAAGTTAGCCAGGCATGATGCTGGGCCCCTGTAATCCCAGCTACTCTGGAGGCTGAGGCAGGAGAATCACTTGAACCTGGGAGGCAGAGGTTGCAGTGAGCTGAGATCTGCCATTGCACTCCAGCTTGGGTGACAGAGTGAGATTCTGTCTCAAAAAAAAAAAAAAAAAAAAAAAAAAAAAAAATTCAAATCCTCTAAATCAGCTTTTAATATTTGGGAAAAGTAAGTGAGACTTTCTGTATACTCTTGGGGCATTTCTGTCCATGTGTATTGTTATTCTTTCCAAGTAAAGGCAAATATCCAAATATTGGCAGTCCAGACCTACAGAAATACTAAAGAAGGCCCTGCAGAGACCCACAACTGAGAAATACTGGTTGTAGTGAGTATAGTTGATAGAAGCGTATGTGGGTTGGGGACTACTGGGTGTCTGGGTATTATGACATCGTTTATTGCCCTCAAGTCCTGCACACGTCTCCATCTTCTCCTGCTTGGTTTCTTTACAGGGAATATAGGGCCATTGAAGGGGATTGTGCAGGAAATAATGAGCCTCTTTTTCAGATAATCTTGTGTGATAGGGACAATTTCATCTATGGCTCCCTGTCATCGAGGATATTAAGATTGAGTAGGGGTTTCTTCGGGTTTTTCTCTACCTTTATTGGAGTAGTTGAGAATGTATTCCCTATATCTGTATTTGACTGAGACCATAAGTGGGATGGGACATCCTTTAGCAAGTGCTCTGCTTCTGTTGTTAACAGGAAGATTGGGGAAGCTAAAAGGAGTTTTGCTGCTTTCTACTCTTTATTCCAATGTTCTTTCTTCTCCCGTAATATTTCCTTCTCTGTCTTCACTTCACTTTCCTGGTCACAAGATAATGTTTTAACATTACTAGTACTAAATTGTGGTACATTGTCAGGACCTTTTTTAATTTGGTATTTTTGGTCCCGTGACTCTAATTCTTAAAAAAGTTCAACTTTTGATGAAAAAGAGATATGGGCATTATGGATGTTGAGGAGATCACAGACCAAAAGATTGACAGGGGCCCCAGGACATATTAGAAACACATGGGACCTACTAAGCGTGTCACACTTAGAGCCTGTGTCAAGGGGGCTGATTCCGATGAAATGGTAAGGTATAAGTTTTGACTTAAAACATGAGATTGTTTTATTAGACACACCCAACATGTTAATTATTTTATTATGCTGAAGAATGAGGTTTCTAAATAAGGTGAGATTTATCAGAGATATAGTCATGCGTGTGTCAGTTAAGGCAGTTGTAAGCTCATGGTTTATTATTATATGAATCTCTCCCAATTTGTTTGTCAGGGTAGAATATTTGGAGAAGTGAAACCCCTGTACTTTCTCAGAGCATCCTAGTCTTCCTGAGTTGCATTCTTCTGCCTTTTCTTTTGTTTCAGCCTAAGACAGTCTCTCTTAAGGTGTCCTGGTCTTTTACAGTAGTAACAGACTGGGAGGCAAGAGTCTTCAGACGGAGGGAGCTTAAAATCTTTCTGGGGCTGAGAGATTTGAGAGGTTAATTGCTTTAGCTGTAAATGCATAACCCGGGCAATCTTCTGTTTCTCCTTTTTTTCATCATAGTGCAGGATATTTGATTAGCTAAGTTAACTAGTTCATTAGTCCAATCATGGCCCAATTTGTCATGTGGCATTTTATAAGGGTGGCTAAATCATCATCCAGTCTGTTTAAGAAATTTGCATTTTATAATGTATCATTTTTTATTGTTTTCAAAGCAATGAGCTGACATCCTGCAATACTGTCTTAACGTTTTATTGAAATGTGTTAAATAATTTAAAACTGATTCATTTGGGTTCTGGCAGCATTGTCGAATTTTATTCCAATTCACAACCCTTTGGAACACTGAAGGAAAAATATTTAACAGAGCGGTCACTCATGCCCATGCCTCTTTATGCCTGTCTTCTGGCTTTTGGGGGGTGGGTTGGTTGTGGCTCTATTGGGCCTTCAGGGGTTAAATCTGCTATAGGGTCTGACTATTGTGCTTTTTCCCAGCCATTCCTTAGCTTTAGCTTCTGAGACCAACATGTGGACTAGCTGATAAAAGTCTGAATGACTTGGGTCATAGCTTCTGATAATGATCTCATATTTTTGGGCAAACCCAATTGGATCTTCATGGAGGTCAGGAAATTCTTTAACTATGCCTCGTAATTCAGCCTTTGACCAGGGTTGGTAAACAATTGGCAGGGATCCCCTACCTGTTACAGGTTGTTCCTGAAATGGGGCAATCATGAGAGATGTCCCTGCCAGCTCCCTCTTTTTCACCCAGATGAGATGCTGCCATTGGGGCTGTCAGAGAATCGTCAGGGAGTGGGGTCTTTGAAGTCAGACTACTGTTGAGTGGTAGACATGGAGGACAAGGGGGGAACAGATCTTATCAGGGAAGTTCAGAGAGGTCAAGGTAGAGTGAAGGTGGAGATGGAGGTAGAGGAGGTGCCAATAGCTCTTTAAGAGAGAGAAAAGATTAGAGAGTTCTTGGTGAGCATTTCTAAGTTTTTTGTTGGCCTCCTGTAGGGAGATGAAGCAGTCTTCCTCCCTTTTGTGACTCTCCAGATACCATTGAAAGTAGCTCCCCCATTCTGGTTACTTAGTTTTTGTGCCTGCGTTTTCCACCCTGGTTCACAGGTACACTAATTTGGGCATATCAAAAGATCCCCATTTAGGTCATGGTAACTTAGAATCTGCTTTAGTTATTGTGGTCCACTTGGTTAAATATTTGCATGACTATTTGCCACAATACCCATCTGGAGTTTCTGAAGGGAGAACTTTATGTTCTTCTAGGGTCTTAGAGACCTCATTCTCCATAATTTAGAGTTCCTTTTTGGATTTCACCAAGTTGGGATGTATGTTGGACCCCAAATGTGCTGCTTGTAGACCTAGCTTTTCAGGGCCATCACACCCTGAACTGGTTTAGTCCACCCATATCATGGATACCTGGTATATGTGTCAGGGGCCCAAGGTGTGGGAGGGGTCAACTCCTTATATGCACCTGTCAGTTGAGATTAGACCCTAAGTATGTTCTCCTGAGGGGGAAACCTATTCACTGGACATCTTAGAGGGTGTTTCTCTCCGTCACCCTCACATGATTCTCAGTCACTTGAGAATGCCCCAAAAGGCTGAGAGGAGCAAGGTGCTCTTATTTCTTTTTCAGAGTGGAAAATTCCACCCTCATGAGCTAGAGGGTTTGGAGTTGGTCAAATCTGATAGGGGAAAGAACCAACACACACACACACACACACACACAACAAACAAAACTGGCAACAAACAACAAAATCGTTAACCAAACTAACAATAATGACACAAATTATATGATTTCTGAGTGCTCTGTTAGCGGGAAATTAACACCAGCTGATTGTTGATGCTAATTTTAGTCATTTAAAAGAATTTGCAAGGCAGAATCCCAAACCCGTTCTTTACTTAGTGATGGAGATCCAAGCTGAAGTCTGCTTTCTGCTGATACAAAAGCAGACAGGCTCACCTTCCTTGATGGAAATGAGTGGCAACTCCCACAAAAAAAAGGATTTTTTTTTGGTTTTTTTTTTTTAACAGCAAATAATAAACCTCAGACCCCTAGATCCCTGAAAAACTTTGGAAGATCAGGGATCCCTGGAGGAAAGAGGTCCTGGACTTCAGAAAATTGTCCTATTGGTTTGGGCTATGAGGTGCCCAAGCTGGTACCAAACACCGAGAGATGAGAGACTGCAGGCTGGGTCACTTTCACTCAGGATCCCTCCATGGTTACTAGATGTCTATAGAGAAGAATGATGAGACAATACTCAATCATTTTAGGAGATTTATTTGCCAAAGTTAAGGATGCGCACCAGGAGATAGGTCTTTGCCTTTCTCCAAAGATGATTTTGAGGGTTCTAAATTTAAAGGGGAGATGGTAGGATATTGAGAAGTACACAATTTTCATGTGAGGGGTGGGTAGGGAAAAATAGTCATTCACACCTTTGTCTGGCTCAGTGAATCGGAGTCTCGCTCTATCACCAGGCTTGAGTGCAGTGGCGCGATCTTGGCTCACTACAGCCTCTGCCTCCTGGGTTCCAGCGATTCTCCTGCCTCAGCCTCCAGAGTAGCTGGGGTTATAGGCACGTGCCACCATGCCCAGCTAATTTTTGTATTTTTAGTAGAGACAGGGTTTCACCATGTTGGCCAGGATGGTCTCAATCTCCTGACCTTGTGATCCACCCACCTCGGCCTCCCAAAGTGCTGGGATTACAGGCATGAGCCACTGCGCCAGCCAATCTGCATTTTTTATATAAGATGACATAAAACAAATGGAGCAGAGAAAAAAATGCAGGGAATCTGCATTTTTACATAAGATAACATAGACAAAATGGGGCAGATATGCATTTATGTCTGGTGGACTGGGGGTGACTGCACCTGTAAAATTAAGCTATCAGTTTGCATTGCCACCACAAAATTTTAAGAGCTCATTAGGAATTTCCTTGTGGGCAACATATGGGGGCGGTGTGTAGCTTTCCATCTTGTAGCCATCTCATTTAGGAACCAAAAGGGAGAGGCAGGTTTGTGCGACCCAGTTCCAAGCTTGACCTTTCCCTTTGGTCAAATGAGTTTGGGGTCCCCAAATTTAATTTCCTTTCATAATAACATAAAATTCTTCTCCAAAGCAACAGTAACTACTTAATATCATCAAGTATTGTGCTCATTTTTCTCTCATACTCCAATAATTTTTTTAGAGTTGGTTTAAATCATACTATTTAATATGTTAACACTTCTAATACTTGACCTTTCATATCTCTTTCCTTGTTTGTTTTCTCTTGGTAGCATTTCCCAAGAATATATTATGTATTTCATTTCTTATTGTGTTTAGCATCTGTCTGACAAGCAAACAATAACTGGTGTAATAATTAGCTGTCAAAATAATTGCTGAATAAATGAAGAGCTTGGAGCTTGATAGCAAGTCCTTTATTTTGCTAATGCATTATAAAAGGTATAAGAATAGATGGACTGGAGTCTTGTGATGGCCGGTAAACCTTCCCTCGCCACACTTCTCTTTCCCCTTCTCCCTTTCCCTTCCCCCAGCCCGTGTGTGTGTGTGTAAGTGTGTGTGTGGGTGTGTCTATGTTTGTGCATGTGTCTGTCTGACTCTCTCTCTTTCTCATTTCCTCCCTCTCCACAATGGACATGTCTAGGTGAGGGATGCACAAATGTAATGCTTTAAATAAAATGTAATGCTTTAAATTCAGATTAAAAATATAATACTTGTAAACTGAAGGCAGGAATAGGACAAGCAGAATTCAAGGGCCCATTGCAGCCGGTAGATATAATCCATGGAAGGATTTCTCTGCCTATGTAGAATTGCTCTGAAAGCCTTTCCTAAAGGAAATCTTGGTTTGAGGATAGAGAGTACAAAGGTGACCATATCTGGTATAGTGATCCCTGTCCTTCCCAGGGTTGGTTGACCTTTCAAGGGGGCGGAATTACAAGCTATTCTCAGTTTGTGCTTTGGGGAGATTATCAAAGTATCACCAGGTCTATTTTATGACACACATTCAGAATCATAGTCTCTGTGTTTGAATTTCAGTCTCCAGGTACAGACCCAGAGTGACTTCCAGAATTAGAACACTAGTAGCTCCTCTTCATGAACGTTATCGTCTAAAGAGGCCCTCAGAGAGGGTAGATCAGTTTCCCTTAAGGATTTGCTCTCAGGGACATCTTGAGCTTGGGACACTAGCTAGAGATGTTCAGCAGGTTTCTGGGGAAAATGGGGGCATGGAGATGGCACTATGAGGTAATAGAGGCAGCTGGAAGGGAAGTAGAGTATCATAAGTTCAGACAGCTCCACAAAAGACAGGCAGTTTCCTTGGGGATGGAGCCTTCATTAACGTGGTTTACTGAGGCTCCTGTCATTCCTGGCTCTTAGTAAGGATTTTCCAGATAGGACAGCTGTGATTACACAGGCAGAGAAAGATTACAGATCAGGTTACCAACCCCCTCCTACTGACTTCAGGTAGTTTGATAGGGTGAGGGCAGATTAACGCATGGAGCATGCACCCAGGGAGGAGGGGCAGAGGGAAAGAGAACGAACAGAAGGGCAAGAGAATTGGCAGAATCCTCTCTCCTACGTCTTCCTAGGCCCACAGCCGGTGCCTTTGGCGCACTGAGGTGCACAGAGTCCCTTAGCCAGGCGCAGGGCGCGCAGCCCAGGCTGAGATCCGCGGCTTCCGTAGAAGTGAGCATGGCTGGGCAGCGGGTGCTGCTTCTAGTGGGCTTCCTTCTCTCTGGGGTCCTGCTCTCAGAGGCTGCCAAAATCCTGACAATATCTACACTGGGTGAGTGCTTGGCCGGAGAATTCCCAGACAGGCGCGTCCCGGATACCCGCACTGCCAGGGCTCCAGCGAACCGCGCTTGATCAGAGTCATCCAGGCGATTTTCCAGGCTGGGCTTGCGGACCCGGCTGGAGGAGGGAGAAGCCCATCCAGCTGTGGGGCAGAGAGGGGCCTCTGTTGCTGAGGTGGGGAAGATAGTTTTGGAGAAAAGAGACTCTCCTTTCCTCTCTCTTCTTGTTCAGGACGCGCTCCCCATCCCGCAGGGTTGGGGCCAGAAATTTGAGACCAGGACCAGAGCTTGAGTTCCTGCGCTGCCTTCTCCAGAGCGCAGTGGGACTTTCAGAGGCTCACCCTAAGCTCCATGGGGCGGGGGTGCGCAGTAGCTTCCAGTAGAAACCGTGGTGAGCGTTTTCAGGCTCTTGGAGACCAGGGAAAGGCGCTCCTGAGGGCAGCACCGCAAATGTTGTGAAGCTGCGTCCGGAGCCAGGGTGGCGCAGGCAGGTATTTCATGGCTGCAAGGCCAGTGGAGTGTTTTCCTCCACGGGAAACCTGGAGAACTGCCCAGGGCTGAGGAGAGGACCCAGGTCATTCGGATCTTTTGGAGCCTCATTCCTTTTACCTGTGCCGCTGACCGTTTTTGCGGGATTCATGGAACTGTTAATTCAGCATTTTGGGCCTCAGTTTTATTTCATTTTTATTTCAAAGGAAGTAGAAGATGAAAGAGAATTATATATGAGCTCGATCCGAGGATCGAGCCTCCCCAAGACTTTATTTCAATCCGTAGTGGGCTCTAATGGAGTCCTTTTAGATCACGGAGAATCAGGGCTTGTAGAGCTGGAAGGAACCACGGATCATCTAATTTAGTGTCCACTTTGGTTTTCTGAGAGGGCAACTGAGGGACAGGAAGTGAGATGCCTTTCTTAAGAGCCCACGAGGCCTCCCTAATGTCCCGTGAAGAATTGTTTAGGGTTTCTTACCCCAAGACCACGCTCACCACAACTTCTGCTCTGAAGCCCTTTTCACTAAGGATTTTCAAAAATCACTAAGAAACCGTGTTAGTCCATTGCAACAGAGCTTCTTGACTTCTTGAAAGTACACCGTCCTCCTTCCTCAGACTCCAAAAGGAAGCTGGTGTCATTTCTGAATCCAGGGGCTGGAATCCTGGTCTTTGCCCCAGAAAGCCATTTGACCTCTTAAGACTCACTATGAATGGCTGTTTCTGTGAGGACCCCTTCTTCCCGATTCCCTGTTCTTACGTGGATTAAAATTTGAGCAAGTTGCAGATTTGTACTTTATACATCCCTCGTTGCTTTAGACTATTCACGTCTGGGTATAAGTAAACCGAGTCATTCAGAGAGCTGCACAGTACTTCTCTACTCCCCTTCCACCTCCATCCTCAAACTCTTGGCATTTTTCCATTAATTTCTCTTCTGATCTTCCTTTTTTTTTTTTTTTTTTTTTTTTGCTGCTGAGACCCTTAGATTCTAGTGAAGGATCTTCTAAGAGAAGATATTAACATGATAAAATTTTTACCTCTTTTGAGGACCAAGCTTCTCTTTCCTTAGCGTGGTAGGGTTTTCCTAGAATCAGTGATTCCTTAGTTTTTGGTGCAATCAGGATCTTGTAGGCCCACCCCAAGGGCTCCACAGTTGTCCTCAGATATCTTAATTATAAGTTGAATACTGGCCAAATTGAGTAATTTCCTGCCAAATACATTTGAATCACAAAGATTTGGGCTCTAAGTAGTAGCTTCTGTCCAATGGCAGTTTCTTAGACTCACCTTGTAACTTCTATATTTCTGTCTGCTACAGTAGCATACTTTTCCAGAATACAATGACAGATAGCTCTGACTGATTGCTCATTAGGAACTCTTCATACTAATGTTGACACTACTGTGCTGTATTTTCTATCATTGCAGTTATATTTTGGAGACAGTGTCTCTCTAAGGCTCCAATTAACATGCAGTATGTACCTTAAGATGAGCAAATTTTACAGGCGTAATCACAGAGAAGCTCATTATACTGACACAGAGACTTTGAGCCACAAATGGAAATCTTTGATGGAGGATTGCCACAGATCCTGCACATAGGACAGGAAGGCTTTGGGTGCATGTGCCGGGCATTACCCAAAGTGAGATTGAGGAACAGGAAGCACTTGTGTCCATCTGCTCACTGTTCACCTTTCCTCTTCCCTAAACTTTTTCTGCTGAATTTCCATTCCCTCCTGCCAACTCCCATATTGTCATCAGAAACTCTATTTTCATCTGTACAGAATGACATTGTGCATTGTTTCTAGGTGGAAGCCATTACCTACTGTTGAACCGGGTGTCTCAGATTCTTCAAGAGCATGGTCATAATGTGACTATGCTTCCTCAGAGTGGAAACCTTTTAATCCCAGGTATCTTTTTAAAAAACTAATTGTTATATTCTTTTACTCTAAGAAAAAAGTGATAATATCTTTTTTATAGAGCTGCATAGTAAAATCTTTTTTGAATGTGGTCTTATTTCGGGATGAATAAATGTGTGTGTGGGTGCGTGTTCATGTTAAGTATTGGAATTCTCATTGGGGTCTGTAGACTAAGACTTCACATGCCATACTTCTGTGTTTTACCACTTACCTGAGTGTCATCCTATTCTAGACAACTTTCCACACATTATTATTAATAATTTTGAGGAACACTACACAATAGTATGGCTTAAATTTTTTTTGAACAGAAATATTTTGCCATATTTCAAGCTTTTATTATGTAAGTATAGAAGTTCTTCCTATCCCACAGGTTACTTTCTATTCTTGAGAGACTTGAAATTTATGAGAGATTTCCCAGGGAGCCTCTTAATTATGAACTGAGATGGGAATATATGATTAACATGACCTCATATGCTTGAAAAATTTGTAGCTATACATAAATTGTGCATAATGATGTCAAAAGTTCTTAATTGATTCATTGCCTCCAAAGAATGGTAACTGAAATGAAACTCATCAAATTCTGTTGACAGACAAGGAGAAGGAGGACCAGAGAACTTAAATAATTTGTTTAATGTCAAATGGGAAATTAATAACAGAGTTGGGTGAACCTGGGCCTTCAGGTTCTGGGTTTCTCATTCTGAGGGTTTCTGAAACTTTGAACAACATCAAAAATTAACCATCTTGGGAGAAAAAGTCTGAGTCATTATAAAATTCTGAAGGTAAACTTCAGGCCTTGTTAATGTTCAGATAGTTTTAATGCACTCTTGATCACCCTCTAGATTGAGTTTCAGAATGTTCACTGAATATCCTTTTTATACATTTCCCTTTGTGTCTGCCTTATAGTCAATCTGATTTCTCAGCAGTAATATATGGTCATCTTATTTTGGTGGTTCCAATAGCCTTTGAGAAACTGCTGAAAGCTATAGACCCACTACTTTAACAGACCATGCACGCCAAAATCTACAAATGATTCTGTGGATCCATGGATCTGTTCAGTTTTATCTTCGGGTTCAAGTGTTGGAGTTCAGTTGTTCTGGAGTTTCTTTCAGTATTTCTCAATCTTTGGACAGTTCTGAGGTTGAGATGAAATATTCTTTCTTCTATTTTGCAGTCGTATTTGGGTAGAGCTCTGAAAATAGGAAAAACACTTGATTGGGTTGTTTTTGATAGTCTGATAGCCAAATCAGTGTATTGAAATATTTCAACACTTGTTAACTACATGTTTCCATCACTTCCTTATTTAAAACTTTAATAACTGAATGACTTCAGGGATACTGAAGAAGTGTAGGTTTCTTGTGCTCACATGTAATATTTTTCCAATTCATAACTGAAATATCAAGTATAGGATAGCAGCCTAAAGGAGAACATAATTATTTGAGGTTCTGACTCTTTTTCCTTTTAAAAAAGATTTATACTTTTTTATTGCTGCATAATAGATGTACATATTTTCAGGGTACATGTGATAACTTAATACATTTATATAATTTGTAAGGATCAAATCAGTGTAATTGGGATATGCATGACCTTGAATATTTGTTCTTTCTTTATTCTAGAAACATTCAAATTATTCTCTTCTAGCTACTTTGAAATATACAATAAATTATTGTAAACTATAGTCACCCTACTTATCTTTCAAACACAAGATCTTATTTCTTCTGTAAAGCTATAGCTGTGTACTCATTAATCAACCTCTATCCATCTCCCCTCTACACTACCATTTCTGGTCTCTAGTAATCACCAGTCTACTCTTTACTTTCATAAGATCCACTTTTGTAAGCTGCTACATATGGATGAGAACATGGGATATTTCTCTTTCTATGCTTGGCTTATTTCACTTAATATAATGGCCTCTAATTCAATCCATGTTGCTGTAAATTACAGGATTTCATTATTTTCTATAGCTGAATAATATTTCATTGTGGATTTAAATCACGTTTTCTTTATCCATTAGTCCACTGATGTGCACTTAGGTTGATTGCCTTATTTTGGTTATTGTAAACAGTGCTGCAATAAACCTGAGAATGCAGCTATCTCTTCGACATACTGACTTTTTTCTTTTGGATTGTATATCCAGTAGTGGAATTGCTGCATCATATGGTAGTTCTGTCTTTAGTTTTTTGGAGATTCTTAGTAGAGTTTTCCATAGCGGCTGTACTAATTTACAGTGTATGAGGGTTCCCCTTTCTTGACTTTCTTGTCAGCATTCATTATTCCCTGTCTTTCAGATAAAAGCCATTTAACTGTGATGAGATGATATCACATTGTGATTTTGATTTGCATTTTTCTGATGATAAATAATGCTGAACATTTTCTTATATACCTGTTGGTTATTTTGAGAAATGTCTATTCAGATCTTTTTCCTATGTTTAACTAAATTATTTGCTATTAAGTTGTTTGAGCTGCTTATATATTCTGGTTATTAATCCATTGCGAAATGAATAGTTTGCAAATATTTCCTCCATTCTTTGGTTTGTCTTTTCATTTTGTTGACTGTTTCCTTTGCTGTGCAGAAGCTTTTTGGCTCAATGTAATCCCATTTGTCTATTTTTGCTTTGGTTGCCTGTACTTTTGACGTCTAACTAAAAAAGTCTTTGCTGAGACCAATATCTTGGAATAGTTCCTCAATGTCTTCTTCTAGTAGTTTCATAGTTTTAAATCTTAGAATTAAGTTTTAAATCCACTTTGACCTTATTTTTTTGTATGGTGAGAGATAGTGGTTTGGTTTTATTGTTTGTATCTATCCAGTTTTACAGTTTCTCCAGCATCATTTATTGTAAAGACTGTCCTTTCCTCATTGTATGTTCTTGGTATCTTTATTGAAGATAAGGTCGCTATACATGTGTGAGTTTTTATCTAGGCTCTTCTGTTCCGTTGGTCTATGTGTTTGTTTTCATGCCAGGACCATGCTGATTTGGTTACTATATGTTTGCAGTGTATTTTGAAGTCATGTAGTTTGATGCCTCTGGCTTTAATCTTTTTGCTGAGGATTGCTTTGGTTACTTAGGATCTTTTATGGTTCCATATACATTTTATAATTTTTTTTCTATTTCTCTGAATGATGTCATTGATAATTTGATAATAATTGCATTGAATTTGTAAGTTTACTTTGGATAGTTTTGGCATTTTAACAACATTTATTCTTCTAGTCCATGAACAAGGAATAGCTTTCAATTTCTTGTGTCCTCTTCAATTTCTTTCAGTGGAGTTTTACAGTTTTCCATATATATCTTTTACATCTTTTGTTAAATTGATTTCTAGGTATTTTATATTGTTTTTGTAGCTATTATAAATGGAATTTCTTTATTGCTCTCTTTTTCAGGTTGTTTGCTGTTGGCACATGGAAATGCTACTGATTTTTGTATGTTGATTTTTTTACCTGCAGCTTTACTGAATTTGCTTATGAATTCTAATAGTTTTTTTTGCTGGGGTCTCTAGGTTTTTTAAGTATAAAATCATGTTTTCTGTGAACAAGGCTAATTTGACTACTTCCTTTCCAATTTGGATGTCTTTATTTATTTCTCTTGCCTAACTTCTCTGTCCAGAACTTCCACTATGATGTTGAATAAAAAAAGTAATGGAAGTGGGCATCCTTGTCTTATTTCAGATCTTAGCTATTTTCAATTTTTTGCTATTTGATATGATGTTAGCTGTGGTGTCTCATATATAGCCTTTATGATTTTGAGGTATGTTCCTTCTATACCTAGTTTGTTGAGGGTTTTTTTTAAATCATAAAAAGGTGTTGGATTTTGCTGAATGCTTTTATGCATCTATTGAAATGATCATATGGTTTTTGTTCTTGGTTCTGTTAATGTGATGTATCATGTTTGTTGATTTGCATACGTTGAACTACCCTTGCATCCCTGGGATGAATCTCACTTGATCATGGTGAATGATCTTTTTAATGTGTTGTTGAATTTGATTTACTAGTATTTTGTTAAGGATTTTGCATCTATCTTCATCTGTTATATTGGCCTATAGTGGTTTTTTTTTCTTATTATGCCCTGGTCTGATTTTGGTATCAGAGTATGGCTGCTCCTATAGAATGAGTTTGAAAATAGTCCCTGATCTTTAATTGTTTTGAAGTCTTTGAGTAGAATTGGAATTAGTTATTTGGATGTTTGATGAATTCATCAGTGAATTCATCAGGTCCTGGGCTTTTCTTTAATGAGAGACTCTTTATTATGGCTTTGATCTCATTCTTTATCATAAGTTTGTTGAGGTTTTCTATTTCTTCATAGCTCAGTCTTGGTAGGTTTTATGTGCCTTGGAATTTATCCTTTTCTTCTAGGTTTTCCAATTTGTTGGCATATTGTTGTTTGTAATAATATAGAGACTTTTAATGATTCTTTGTATTTCTGTGGTCTCAGTTGTTATATCTTTTTTTCTGTTTCTGATTTTATTTTTTTGATCTTCTTTTTATTTTTTAGTCTGGTGTATTAGTCTGTTTTCACACTGCTGTAAAGAACTACTTGAGACTGGGTAATTTATGAAGAAAAGAGGTGCAATTGACTCACAGTTCCACAGGATGTATAGGAAGTGTGGCTGGGAGGCCTCAGGAAACTTACAATTGTGGCAGAAGGTGAAGGGAAAGCAAGCACATCTTACCATGGTGGAGCAGGAGAGAGAGAAAGCAAGGGAGGAAGTGCTACACACTTTCAAACATCCAAATCTCATGAGAACTCAGTCACTGTCACGAGAACAGCAAGGGGAAATCTGCACACATGATCCAATCACCTCCCACCAGGCTTCTTCTCCTACACTAAGGATCACAATTTGAGGCGAGGTTGGGTGGGGTCACAAAGCCAAGCTATGTCATTCCACCCCTGGCCCATTCCAAATCTCATGTCCTTCTTATAATTCAAAACAAAACCATGCCTTTTTAACAGTCCCTCAAAATCTTAACCCATTTCAGCCTTAAATCAAAAGTCCAAGTGCAAAGTTTCATCTGAAGCAAGACAAGTCCCTTCTGCCTGTGAGCCTTTTAAATCTAAAACAAGTCAGTTACTTCCAAGATACCATGAGAGTGTAGTCATTGGGTAAATACTCCCATTCCAAATGGGAGAAATTGTCATCAACAAAGGGAGTATAGGCCCCATGCAAGTCTGAAACCCAGCAAGGAAGCCATTAAATCTTAAAGTGCCAAAATAATTTCCTTTGATTCCATATCTCACATCCAGGGCATGCTGATGCAAAGGATGGCCTTCCAAGACCTTGGGCAGCTCTGCCCCTGTGGCTCTGCAAGGTATAGCCCCTATGACTGCTTTAGTGATCTGGTGTTGAGTGCCTGAAGCTTTTCCAGGAGGATGGTGCAAGCTGTTGGTGGTTCTACCATTCTGGTTCTACCACTAGGCAATGCCTCAGTGGGGACTTTGTTTGAGGGCTTCAGCCCCACATTTCTCCTCTGCACTGCCCTGGTAGACGTTCTCCATGAGTGCTCCACCCCTGCAGCAGACATGAAGGCATTTTCATATGTCTTCTGAAAACTAGATGGAGGCTTCCAAATCTCAACTCTTGCCTTCTGCACACCTGCAGGCCTAACTCCACACGGAAACCACCAAGTCTTGGTGCTTGCACCCTCTGAAGCAATGACCTTAGCTGTACCTGGGCCTCTTTTAGCCATGACTGGAGCTGGAGCAGCTGGAGGTGCCATGTCTCAAGGCTGAACAGAGTAGTGGGGTCCTGGGCCTAGCCCACAAAACCATTTTCCCCTCCTAGGCCTCTGGGCCTGTGATTGTAGGGGCTGCCATGAAGGTCTCTGACATGCCTTAGAGATATTTTCCCCATTGTCTTGGTTATTAACATTTGGCTCCTCTTTACTTATACAAGCTTCTGCAGGTAGCTGCTTGAATTTCTCCCCAGAAAATGGGTTTTTCTTTTCTACCACATGGTCAGGCTGCAAATTTTTCAAAAGTTTATACTCTATTTCCCTTTGAAATATAAGTTCTCTTTGCTTATGCAAATGAACATGGGCTTTTAGAAGCAGACAGACCATGTCTTCAATGCTTTGCTGCTTAGAAATTTCTTCAGCCAGATACCCTAATTATCTCTCTCAAGTTCAAAGTTTCACAAATCTCTAGAGCAAGGTCACAACGCCACCAGTTTCTTTGCTAAAGCATAGCAAGAGTGACCTTTGCTTCATTTCCCAGTAAGTTCCTCATTTCCATCTGAGATCACCTCAGCCTGGACTTCATTGTCCATATTACTGTCAGCATTTTGGTCAAAATCATTCAACAAGTCTCCAGAAAGTTCCAAACTTTTCCACATCTTCCTGTCTCCTTCTGAGCCCTCCGAGCTGTTCCAACCTCTGCGTATTACCCAGTTGCAAAGTCATTTCCACATTTTCAGGTATCTTTATAGCAATGCCTCACTTCTCTGGTACCAATTATCTGTATTAGTCTATTTCCACACTGCTATGAAGAACTACCTGAGATGGGTAATTTATGAAGAAAAGAGGTATAATTGACTCACAATTCCACAGACTTCACAGGAAGCATGGCTGGGAGGCCTCAGGGAACTTACTGTTACATACAGCAGAAGGCAAAGGGGAAGCAAGAATGTCTTACCATGGTAGAGCAGGAGAGGAAAACGAGCAAAGGAGGAAGTGCTGTACACACTTTCAAACAACAAGATATTGTGAGAACTCACTCACTATCATGAGAACAACCAGAGGGAAATCTTCCCTCATGATCCAATCATCTCTCACCAGGTCCCTCTTCCAATACTAAGGATCACAACTTGAGATAAGATTTGGATGGGAACACAGCCACACCATATCATCTGGCTAAAGATTTGTTGATTTTGTTTATTCTTTTAAAAAGTCAACTTTTTGCTTCATTGATCTTGTGTCTTTGTTTTAGTCTCAATTTCACTTATTTCTGCTCTGATGTTTTTACTTTTTTCTTTCTACTAATTTTGTTTTTTTTTTGTTCTTGTTTTTAGAGTTCCTTGAAGTGTATCATTAGATTGTTTATATGAAGCCTTTCGAACTTTTTAGTATAGGCATTTATTACTATCAACTTAACTCCAGTGTTTCTTTGTTGACTTTCTGTCTAGATAATCTGTCCATTACTGAAAGTGGGATGTTGAAGTTCCTTACTATTATAGTATTGCACTCTGTCTCTCTCTTTAGATCTATTTATGTTTGCTTTGTATACTTGGGAGCTCTGGTATGAAGTGCACAGATATGTAAAATTGTTATATCTTTTTGTTGAACTGACCCTTTAATCATTCTATAGAGACCTTCTTTGTCTCTTTTTACAGTCTTTTATTTGTATTCTTTTTTTTTTTTTTTTGACAGAGTCTTGCTCTGTCAGCCAGGCTGGAGTGCAATGGCACAATCTTAGCTCACTGCAACCTCTGTCTCCCGGCCTCAAGCTATTCTGCCTCAGCCTCCCAAGTAGCTGGGATTACAGACATGTGCCACCACACCCAGCTAATTTTTGTATTTTTGGTAGAAACGAGGTTTCTCCATGTTGGCCAGGCTGGTCTCGTACTCCTGACCTCAGGTAATCTGCCTGCCTCTGCCTCCCAAAGTGCTGGGATTACCGTCGTGAGCCACCACGCCCGGCCGTATTCTATCTAATCTGATATGTAAGTATAGTATTCCTGCTCGTTTTTGGTTTCCAGTTGCATGGCATATCTTTTCCCATCCCTTCACTTTTACTCTACTGTGTCTTTATGGGTATAGTGGTTTTTTTTTAATGTAGCATATAGTTGAGTCTTGTTTCTTTCTCCATTCAGCTATATGCCTTTTAATTGGATAATCGAGTCCATTTACATTGAGTGCTTTTTTTTTTTATGTGTAATTACTTTTTGTTGCTTGTTTTCTAGTTGTTTTGTAACTCCTTTCTTTCTTTCTTCCTTTCTGTCTTCATTTGTGGGTAAGTTGTTTCCTCTGGCAGCATGTTTAATTCATTGCTTTTTATTTTTAATGAATCCTATTATAAATTTTTGTATTGTGGTTGCCATGAGGCTTCTAAAATATCTTATAGACATAACAAATTATTTTAAATAAATGACAACTTAAGTCAAAAAGAACAGAATACAAACAACAATCAAAAAGAGAAAAATGACCTCTGCACTTTAACTTCATCCCTCCCTCATTTTGATTTTATGCTATCTCAATGTGTATACTTTTGTATTGCCTATTTATTAATAGGTTGCTGTGGCTATTATTTTGTTTTCAATAGATTTGTCTTTTGGGCTTCGTACTAGAGTAATGAGTGGGTTTCACACCACAAGTACAGTATAGTGTATTCTGGGTGCATCCATGCACTTGATTTTACCAGTGGATTTTATACCTTCAAATATTTTATTTTTGCATGTTAGTGGTTTTTTTCCCCTAGATTGGAGAGCTCTCTTTAGCCTTTCTTATAAGACAGATCTGGTAATCCAGTAGTTGTGAATTCTCATAGCTTTTATTTGGGAGATACTCTGTCTCTCTTTCGTATTGGAAGGATAGCTTTACTGGATACAATATTCTTGGGTAACAGGTGTTCTTCTTTCAGCACTTTGAAAATGTCATTTTACTCTCCCTGGCATGTATGGTTTCCACTGTGAAGTCTATTTTCAGACGAATTATACCTCTTTTTTATGTTACTTGGCACTTTTCTCTTGGTGCTTTTAGGATCCACTCTTTGTCCTTGATCTTTGAAAATTTATTATATACCTTGGGGTAGTTTTATGTGGGTCTGTTTGGTGTTCCCTGACCTTCCTTTTCCTGGATATTTATCGCCTTTTCAAGTTTTGGAAAGTTTTCCGTTACTATTTATTCGAAGATTTCTATCCCTTGCTCTTGCCCAACTCCCTCTTGAACACCAATACTTTTTACATTTGGTCTTTTGAGGTAATTGTATATACCTTGTAAGTAATCTTTGTTCCATTTCATCCTTTTTTTCTGTCTTTTCTCCTCTGACTTTATATTTTCAAATAGGCTGTTTTTGAGCTTACTGATTCTTTCCTCTACTTGATCCATCTTGCTGTTGAACATCTCTAATGAATTATTCAGTTCAGCAAATGTGTTTCTCGGTGCCAAGATTTGTTTGATTTTTTTCCTATTATTTCATTTAAAACATTTTTTAGAGATAGGTCTTGCTCTGTCACCCAGGCTGGAGTACAGTGGTGCTGCAGTCATAGCTCATTGCAGCCCTGAACTTCTGAGTTCAAGAGATCCTCTGCCTTAGCTTCCTGAGTAGCTGGGACTATAGGCCTGTGCCAACTAATTTATTTTTTGATTTATTTATTTTTTTTTGAGATGGAGTCTCACTCTGTTGCCCAAGCTAGAGTGCAGTGGTGCAATCTCGGCTCACTGCAACCTTCACCTCCCAGGTTCAAGCAGTTCCCCTGCCTCAGCTCCCCGAGTAACTGGGACTACAGGCACACACCACCACGTCTGGCTAAATTTTTTTGTATTTTTAGTAGAAACGGGGTTTCACCATGTTGGCCAGACTGGTCTTGAACTCCTGACCTCAGGAGATCCATCCTCCTTGGCCTCCCAAAGTGCTGGGATTACAGGCACGAGCCTCCGTGCCCAGCTGATTTCTTTTTTTTAAAGATGGGGTCTCTCTATGTTGCCCAGGCTGGTCTTGAACTCCTGCCCTCAAGCAATCCTCCCACCTCAGCTTCTGAGTAGCTGACGTTACATGCGTGAGCCACTGTGACTGGACTAATTCAGTTTTTCAAATTAAATTTCTCTGATAAATTTCTGAATTCTGTGTTATCTTGGAGATTGACGAATTTCTTTAAAACTACTCTTTTGAATTCTTGGTCAGAGAGTTTACATATTGCCATCTTATTAGGGTCAGTCACTGATTTCTTGTGTCTGTCTGGGGAGGTCATGATTCTCCATTTCATGTTGTTTCTTGTGGATATAGGTCTATGTCTTTGCATTGAAGGATTAGTTATTTTTTCCAGTTTTCTTTGTCTGTCTTGTCTTGGTTTCAATTGGATATGTTTGGTTAGAGATTCTTTGCACTTTGCCTGTTGATTTTTTTTTTTCTTGCTTTTTATTTTCCACTAGGCTGCTGCCTCCTTTTCAGCTCTAGATGGCACCTTAATCCCAGGTTTGCCTTGGTTCTAGCACAGTCAGAGTGCCACTCATCCTGAATCAAGAAAGTCCCAAAAGGGATATATTGGTAGTGTAGGGAGGCTGGTTAGGGATTTGCGTCGAGAAGACCTGTGGAATGGACCTTTTACAGCATGGTGTTACTGAACATCCATTCTGATTTGGCATCTCCTTTGACTGAGTTACAGAGCAGAGTATCCAGAGTTGGAAATGGTAGTCCTGCCTCCTCCCTTTGTTTCTGGGCTCCCTTTGTCTCTGTCCTCAAGGCTATTTCTCCTTTCAGACACTCTCATGCTTCTTGTGGGTTGAGGCAGGGACAGGTCTTCTATCAGAGGACCCAAGATGGTGGGGAAGTTGGTTGTCCACCTCGACTTCACTTTTTTCAGTGTAAAAGTGAGAGACAGGGGAAAATTTTTGACATGCTTGGTGATGGGCAGATATGGGGGAGGGGCATCATAGATACGGAATTTCAGTTCTCTTAATGCCTATTTGGAGTTTTTTCACTCTTCTGTGGCCCTTGGAACTGTCTCCTTCTCATATTTGAGTTCTGGGATATTGCAGGTGATAATCTCAGCACTGTATATTTATTTTTGGTTTTCTGTAATTGGGGAGAGAAGCTAGCTTGATTCTCTGACACCATTTTGGAAGCAGAAGGCCTCTTTTTCTTTCTTTCTTTAAGACAGTTTTCTGTGCCTCACCGTCTACCTGGTATATTTTTCTCCAAGTGACAAGTCCTCATTGTTTGTGGGTGACTGCCCAAGTTATATCAGTGATCTTCATGGGCTGACTCCAAACACTCAGGGCAGTGATTTTCTTCTCCTGACCAGAAAATTCTCATCCTGACCGGCAGGTCAGTTTTGACTTTTTTAGTAACTAGGTAGGAGAGCAGATCAATAGCTAATATGAGGAAATCCATAATTGCAATTCAGGTTTCTAATTTGGCCACTGGGCTTTTCTCTTTCTCTATAAGTGGTGTTTACTGTAGCCCTGAGGAGTGAAATGTACAGCATCTTTATCTATCATAAAAGGTAAAGTAAATTTCATGTTGTTAAGATTTATGGAACTTAATAAAGTAAAATTGCCTTTCTTCTGAATATCAGAACCCATGGATAGGTAATGACAGGAGTTAGATAATGATCAAAATGCCATACTTTTTCCAACTGCTTGGAAAACTTATCTTTAGATCTTTACTAAATATCAAGAGTTGAATCCAAGATGAGTAGGGGTTTGAAGAGAGGCCTTGTATGATGTCTGGGTATTATGCTACCTGATTATTTCTGGTAGCCATTCCTGACCTTGGTAGTGTCCATGAAAATGGACTAATAAAGAGTGGTTCATGCTTGTAATCCCAGCACTTTGAGAGGCCGAGGTGGGTGGATCAGTTGAGGTCAGGAGTTCAAGTCCAGCCTGGCCAATATAGTGAAACCCCATCTGTACTAAAAATACAAAAATTAGCCAGGCCTGGAGGTGTGCACCTGTAATCCCAGCTACTCAAGAGGCAGAGGCAGGAGAACTTCTTGAATCCAGGAGGTGGAGGTTGCAGTGAGCCAAATCACACCACTGCACTGCAGCCTGGGTGACAAAGTGAGACTCTGTCCAAAATAGAAAAAAAGTAAACATTAAAACATATATACAATTTGATGTTTGAACATGTGTATATACTTGTGAATCCATCAACATAATTAGGATATGAATATTTCCGTCATTCCAAGAAAATTTCTCTTGTCCCTTCACAATCCCCACTATGTGTCATCCCACCTTCCAGCTCCCATTGCTAGTTAGTCACTAACACATCACTATGTGTTAGTTTGTATCTTTTATATTTTATGTAAATGGGATTATAAGATATGTATTCTTTTATTTTGCCTTGTTTTAATTAACATTATTGTATTAGTCCATTTCACATTGCTATAATATGTCTATTGCCTGAGGCAGCATAATTTATGAAGAAAAGAGGTTTATTTGACTCACAGTTCTGCAGGCTGTACAAGCACGGCACCAGTATCTGCTCAGCTTATGGTGAGGCCTCAGGAAGTTTACAATCATAGCAGAAGACAAAGGGGGAGCCGGCTAGTCACATGATGAGAGAGGGAGCTAGAAAGAGTGGGTGGAGGTGCTAAGCTCTTTTGAATAACCAGCTCTTGTGTGAATTCACTACCATGGTGACAGTACCAAGCCATCCATGAGGTATCTGATCCCAAGACTCAAACACTCCTCACTAGGCCAACCTCGATCTTTGGAGGTCACATTTCAATGAGATTTGGAGGGGGCAAACATCCCAAGAATATAAATTATTATTTATAGATTCATTCATATTGTGTTTATGAGTTATTTATTCATTTTTATTGTTCTATTGTATCAATAGTGTTCTATTGTATCCATTACTAAAATGTGTTTATTTAGTTTTCTGTTGATAGACACTTGGTTATTTTCAGTTTGGGAATATTACAAATAAACCTGCTATGAACATTTTGTGTACAAGTCTGTTATAACTTTCTTTCTTTCTTTCTTTCTTTCTTTCTTTCTTTCTTTCTTTCTTTCTTTCTTTCTTTCTTTCTTTCTTTCTTTCTCTTTCTTTCTTTCTTCTCTCTTTCTCTTTCTCTCTTTCTCCCTTCCTTCCTTCCTTTCTTCCTTTCTTTTCTTCTTTCTTTCTTTCTCAACAACAACAACAACAACAACAACTTCAAACAACAACAACAACAACAACAACAACAACATGGCGCCCACACATCACTCCACTCCTCATCCTCCTCCTCCTCCTCCTCCTTCCTTCATTCGGCTATTCCTTCATTCCTTATTATTCCTTCCTTCCTTCTAAGCTATTCCTTCCTTCCTCCTTCTCTCTCCTTTGTACCTTTTTCCTTCCTTCACCATACCATATATATACCTTCCCTCCCTCCTTCCTTCCTTCTTTTTCTTTCATTGTTATTTTTGGGGTAGGCTCTTGTTCTGTTGCCCGGGCTGGAGTGCTAGCACAATCATGTAATCACTGCTGACCTCAGACTTGGGCTACAAGCAATCCATCCTACCTCAGCCTCTTGAACATTTCAGGGTTCTGGATGTGCACCCCCAATCAACTAATTTATTTTTATTGGAGTCAAATTAATCTCTTTATGTTGCTTGGGCTAATCTCTCAAACTTCTGGTATAGTTGATCCTCACCTTGACTGGCCTTTCCAAAGTCAATTGGGATTACAGACATGAGCTACTATGCCTGACCTACATTCTTTTCTCTGGGTTAGCAACTAAAAGCGCAGTGGCTGAATCGTATTGTTTAACTTTTTAAAAAATGGACATACTTTTCCCAAAGTGGCTGTACCATTTTAAATTCTTACCAGAAGAAGAAAGTGGGGAATGAACCATTAGTTATCCTTCTTAAATTGGGTTGTTGCAGTTTTTCACTAATTTTAATCACAGGGCATATTAATATTTAGAGATGCCCTAAGAGATCTTCTATAATGCAAACTTACCCTTTTTTACCTCCAATGTGTAGGAGCAACACAATTTCAACTTGATAATCAGGATCACCAATTTCAAACAGTACAGTAACTTCTTTCTTTGCCATTTGATTCAGAAGCATGGGGAGCCAAAAATGGCTGGATTGCATTCTTACTTTTCTGTTTCATAGAATTATTTTTGTGTCTCTTGGTGGAAACATTCCTTCATTTGGAACTCAAATCCCTAGTCTGAAAGAGCATAAGGCTGCAGGAACAGGAAGCAAAAACACTGATAGTGGATCACTAGGGGAAATAGTGAGTGGTGATTCTGCCATTTCTACCCCTTGATACCTGAACCCATGAATCCTGGCTATAGGAGAAGCAACATCATATATTACATGTGATTAAGCACATATATAGTCTCCTGGAGAACACTACCCCAGGCTTGTAATGTATTTCCACCACCTGTAGCTGTAACTTCGTCTTTTAAAAATCCTTCACTGTTTCATTAAGTCAGCCACTTTAGGATGGTGGCGCACATGGTAAGACGATAAATTCCATAATTATGCACTCATGCTGCAGTTCATTTGCAGTGAAGTGAGTTTGTCAGAGTCAATGCTGTGTAGAATTCCACATCAGTACACAAGGCATTTTGTAAGTGCATGGATGGTAGCTTTGGCGGAAGCACTCCATGAAGGGAAAACAAGTCAAATCCAGAGTAAGTGGCTTTTTGAGTAAGAATAAAGTTCTATCTCTTTCATAATGGAATTGGTCCAGTGTAATCAATCTGCTACCCAGATAGCTGACGGGGTTACCCTGAAGAATGATGACAATCAGGCAATCAATGCTGTTCTCTGTTGCTGGCTGACTGGGTACTCTGCAGTGGCAGTATCCAGGTCAGCTTGGTGTGTGGAAGTCCAGTTTGATATGCCCATACATAAACTCCATCCCTGCTACCATAGCCACTATGTTTATGAAACCATTAGGCAAAAAACAGGGTTGGCTGAGGAAGGAACTTAGATGTTATCCACAGACAGGCCAACTTCTCCACTTGATTCTTAACGTTCTTGTCTGCTGAGGTCACCCTTAAGTGAGCATTTACATAGGACACAAATTTATTTATGTTTTGCCCATTCAGTTAGGTCTTACAACATACCTCTTCCCCAGAACTTCTTGCCACCAATTTTTAAGTTATGTTCCTTGCAGGTCCATGATGATCTAGCCGAACCTTTGGCCACAGACAATGCAATGGACAAGTGTGATTTGTTGTGGAAGAGAAATGTTAATAAGTTTCATGCAGACTAAATGATGTCACAGGGCTGGAACATTGATATATCCTTGAGGTTAGAGAGTGAGGGTGTATTGCTGGCTTTGTTAGATAAAAGCAAATTGCCTTTGATGGCCTTGACTAACGGGTGTCAAGACAAATTTGCCAGATCAATAGTTGCATATCAGGTATCAGGTATTGTGCTAATTTGCTCAAGCAATGAAACTATTATCTGGAAGAGTAGCTGCAATTAGACTTTCCTATGTGGTTATGTTTATGACATCTATCATTCTCCAAGATCCATTTGTTTTCTGCACAAGTCAAAAATGCAAGTTGAATAGGGATGTGATGGGAATCATCACCCTTGTAATCTTTAAGTCCATAATGGTGCCATTAGTCTTTGAAATCTCTGTAGAGTGCAATATTGCTTTGGTTTTCTGTTTTTCCAGATACAGGTCATTTTAGTGACTTCTACCTGGACTTTCCAACCATGATAGTTTACACTCCACACTTCAGGGGAGCAGCATGATTATTCTGCCACTGCTGAGTATATCTATTCCAATTACACATTTCAAATCTGGGGAAATAATCACAATCAGTTTGGGGAATTAGACCCCTGGAATTAGGGTCTGATTTCAAGATCTAATGTTCAGTAGTCTCTTGAAAAATATAATTATTTTATTTCCCCAGTGCATAGCCACACTGGTAAAAAGCTGTAGGTTCCTTTGGAGAAGGCTGGAGAGAGGGTAACAGTATATATTTCTGGTAGTGTAGTGGGGTATTTTCCCAAGGGACCTTGCCTCCTCTTTGTTCCAGGGCTTTTGTGTCTATAGATTGTCTGAGGTCTGTGTGTTTGAACTGAAGTTATACTTTTGTTTAATCTATTTAGGACTCCTTTGCTTGTACCAATCAAGTAACAATTTTGTAAACTTCTCATTTTCTTTTCTTTTTGGGACGTCATGATGAAGTAGCTAATGCTCTAGGTCTCCATGAATCAGATTATTCTAATTATTGCTTTGACTCTACTATTCCTCATGGTAACCATGCCTACCTTGATTTTGGTGCTTAAGTGCTACCACTTGACCCCAGCCACCCCAAGATGCAATTAACTCCATTATATTTAGGGATCCCACTTCAATGGCATCATAATTTCCGACCATGAAGAAGAACAAACATAGAGCTCTCACCCCTTGCAAACTCACACTCATGGTGAAAAAAAATGTGTCCTCTTGTTCTGTTTCCTTCCTGCACTGGGTTAGCAGGCCTTACATCTTCATTTCCCTAAGCTGTTTGATACTTTTCAGGGTACCAAGGCAGATCTGGCATTTTATTTTTATTTAGTGTAGGCCACCCTTTCATCCATGTTTAATTTAATTAACCAAACAGATCCCCTTTTAACCTATTGAGCTACAATGATGAATCAAGAATCTTTGTCTAGTGCCTCATATCAATAAATTCAATCTAATCAAACTTTACATGCCTTTCACCATTACCTCACATACTCTCCTACACATGTACCCCAGATTTTTGTCATACATATTGTTCTTTTGGTGTATAGTGAAACTTCTTATGGGTAACCTTTGACACTTCCTTGAGCTTGAGTCTATTTTTGAATCTAAAAGTAAAGAGGGATGCTAAAACAGTATCTTTCAGCAAAATAACTGAAAGAGACTGTACAGTTTCTCATGCAAATGAGATTAACTTCTCCAGATAGGTGTAGGAAAGTTGCTTCTACTGATAAAGAAGATTCAACAGAAGTTAGGGGTTCAATAGCCCCAGATTCATAGGATCTGCCCATATGTCCCCATCTCAATTTTTAGGATCTCATTTCCCAATCATTGCCTGGACTTCAACAGAAAATACCTTGCAAGGTGGGGAATTAAATTTCATTGTAATTCAGTCTCAGTAGGAGACTGGGTTTGATTTTCAGAAACATTCAACTCAGTAGCTGTAGGAGATTTTTTTTTTAGGGCAGACAAAGAAGCTTTCAGGTCATTAATGTGGAGATGGAGCTTGGAATTTAAAGCCTTGACCTCATTCTTTTCTTTCTGTGCTTTCTCTATCAAATTAGGAGAAACCAGCTATACTCATTATACTCATGAGTTTGGTTTAAATATCCCAGAACATTGCCTTTTAGAAACATTTGCTTAGGAGTATCCAATGATGATATTTTGCCACATATCTATTGCCACCTAATGCCACAGGATGAGTGCCCTCTTTAACACTGAAAAGAGTTATTGACTTCAAACATAATCAATATTTGAATCACTTGGTCCTTATAATAGAGAACCAATCCTAGGAAATCAGAATCTTAGGAAATCAGAAAAACAGTATCAATTGGAGACACACACACCCACACCCACACGCACACGTATTTCAAGGACTTGGTTTACATAATTTGAGGTGTTAGCAAGTCCAACATCTATAGGTCAGGTAGGCAGGCTGGAAAGTCTCAAGCAAGATCTGATGTTGCAGTCTTGAAGCAGAATTTATTTTTCCTCTGGGAAACCTCAGGGTTTTTTGTTTGTTTGTTTTTAAAACCTCTCAACTGATTGGTTAAGACCCACTACATTATTGAGGATAATCTATCTTACGTAAAGTCAACTGATTGTAGATAATAAGCATGCTATAAAATATTTTCATATCAACACCTAGATTAGTGTTTGATTAAATAACCATGTACTCTATCCTAGCCAAGCTTACAAATAAAACTAACCATCAGAGAAGAAAATTTGGAGTGCTCTATTTTATGGCTTCCTTCTCTACTTGTGAAAAAATCTTTGAAGTACAGCTCTGGACTTGAGGGTGGTGCTCTTCTTTCTGAGTCACATCTCTACTTTGGTATCTGAGTGCTATGTGGAGGGGTGGGCAGTAGGCATAGGTCTCCTTGCTTTCCTCCCCCAGCAGGAAACCTCACACTTACAAGGTGGGTCATGGTTAAGTGGCACCCCAGTATTCGCAACACTGCTGTGCCCAAGGTAGAGCTCATGCTTCACAAGTGGGGGCGGGTTGGTAGAAGGGAGCCCCTACCTCCTGGACACATTTGGCCAGAACTTAGCTGCAGCAACAGGTAGAAGAGGGCAGGATGAGAAATGTTTACATCCTGCTCCTCCCAGAAAAATAACTCTGTGGCTGAGAGCTGGGGTAGGGGCAAGAGGGAGGGAGCCTGCATTCTTGGCTGCAGTTTGGGAGTTGGTGGGAGCAGTCAGAGGAAGTCGGCCTCTCAGAGTTGGTTGAGTAAAGGGAGACAGTGGGTGTTCATTCAAATACCACAGACCTTAGGCTCAGTTTTCAGTGAATTTTTGTAGATTTTCTTGAATAGATATTTCTTCTTTTTCTGTATGCCCTATAACAATGTCCAGCATTTGTGTGTGTGTGAGTGGGTGTGTGTGTGGTTTTCACCAGTTTTGGTATGAACAGTGTCTGAAGAGTTACTCATGCTATTATGCTGGGAATGGAATGCTGGTAATGATGGAGCATTGTTAAACTTACCAAGCAATTCTTCTCAGGAATGTAACTGAAGCACCATGCCTTCTACTTTGTGTGTGGCAATGGCACATCCCTTTTTGTGAGTTCCTTTTTATATATAGTATGTCTTGAATAAGTGCACCTTGTGTATGTCTTGAATGATTGTGCTTGATGAATCTCCTCCAAGGAGGACATCTTCATTGTAATGTCATAACTGCTCCTGGATATGGTTGGATATGGTGATGGTCTTCCTGGCAGTGAGTGTGGGCCAGGATATTAAGGTTCCCCACAGTGAGCCAGTTACAGGTGATTTATGGCCTTTTAAAGATAAAAATAAAGGGAAACTGACTGAGATCCTATTGAAATAGGCCTTGAATGGAGCATATTTGCAAATCTATGGTTGCAAAATATTAGTTAGTTAGTATTCAAATGTAGTAAGCAATTTTTAATAACCATGGGTATGAGGTTCTAAATGTGATGGATCCTGGCATTAAGGCTATAGTAAAATGTTGTGAGGCATCATTAATTCTTGCTAGGTTTAAAAATAGTCCAATGTGGGCTTTTAAAGGGAGAAAGAATGGAGAGAATCAACCCTTTTCTAAATAGATCTTTCATAATGGAGTTTAATCCTTAGAAGCCCTGTTTTAATCTATTTTGGACAGTGTTAATAATTTTAATATGTTGAAGCAGATCCACAGCATCCCTTTTTGTTAAGCCAATTCTAAGTGCCAAAGAAATAATTTTATGTTAGTTTTTTAATTGTTAGATAGGAGTAGCCATGCCCAGAATGGAATGGAATATTTTAGGAAATGAGTCTTAAGACTATGGAGTACTGATATGGTTTGGCTGTGTCCCCACCCAAATCTTATCTTGAATTCCCACGTGTTGTGGGATGGACCTGGTGGGAGGTAACTGAATCATGGAGACAGTTCCTGTGCTGTTCTTGTGATAGGGAATAAGTCTCATGAGATTTGATGGCTTTTTTCTTTTTCTTTTTTTTTTTTTTTTGAGATGGAATCTCGCTCTGTCACCAGGCTGGAGTGCAGTGGCGCTATCTCAGATCACTGCAACCTCCGCCTCTCAGGTTCAAGTGATTCTCCTGCCTCAGCCTCCCGAGTAGCTGGGACTACAGGTGCGTGCCACCATGCCTGGCTAATTTTTTTGTATTTTTAGTAGAGGCAGGGTTTCACTATATTAGCCAGGATGGTCTTGATCTCCTGACCTCATGATCCACCTGCCTCAGCCTCCCAAAGTGCTGGGATTACAGGCATGAGCCACCATGCCCAGCTGAGATATGATGGTTTTATAAGGGAGAGTTTCCCTGCGCAAGTTCTCTCTCTCTTTGCCTGCTGCTACCCATGTAAGGCATGACTTGCTCCTCCTTGCCTTCTGCCATGATTGTGAGGTCTCCTCCGTCGTGTGGAACTGTAAGTCTATTACATCCTTTTTCCTGTATAAATTACCCAGTTTCAAGTAGGTCTATTGGGAGAACCCACTCCCGATGTTTAACATGGGTTCTTTTCTATTTCCCAAGTGTCTCGGCTGGGTGAGAAATAAAGGGAAAGAGCACAAGAGAGAGAAATTTAAAGCTGGGTGTCCGGGGGAGACATCACATGTCGGCAAGATCCGTGATGTTCCCCGAGCCGTAAAACCACAAAGTTTTTATTAGTGATTTTCAAAAGGGGAGGGAGTGCATGAACACGGTGTGGGTCACAGAGATCACATACTTCACAAGGTAATAGAATGTCACAAAGCAAATGGAGGCAGGGCGAGATAACAGGACCACCGGATGAGGTAAAATTAAAATTGCTAATGAAGTTTTGGGCACACATTGTCTTTGATAACCTCTTATCAGGAAACAGGGTTTGAGAGCAGATAACCTGTCTGACTAAAATTTATTAGGTGGGAATTTTTGTCCACCTGATAAGCCTAGGAGCACTACAGGAGACCGGGGCTTACTTCATCCCATCGGCTTCGACCATAAAAGACGTCCCGCCTTAAAAAGGGGCCCTCTATAGGCCTACCTTCAGGGCGTATTCTCTTTCTCAGGGATGTTCCTTGCTGAGAAAAAGAATTCAGCGATATTTCTCCTATTTGCTTATGAAAGAGGAGGAATATAGCTCTGTTTTCGTCCAGCTCACCGGCGGCCAGTTCAAAGTTACCTCTCTTGTTCCCTGAACATCGCTGTTATCCTGTTCTTTTTTAAAGATGCCCAAATTTCATTCAAACACACATGCTCTACAAACAATTTGTGCAGTTGACACAATCACAGGGTCCTGAGGCAACATTCATCCTCCTCAGTTTACAAAGAAGATGACGGGATTAAGAGATTAAAGACAGGCATAGGAAATCACAAGGATATTCATTGGGGAAGTGATAAGTGTCCATGAAATCTTCACAATTTATGTTCAGAGATTACAGTAAAGACAGGGGTAAGAAATTATAAAAGTATTAATTTGGGGAACTAATAAATGTCCATGAAATCTTCACAATTTATGTTCTTCTGCCGCGGCTTCAGCCGGTCCCTCCGTTCGGGGTCCCTGACTTCCCGCAACATAGGTCTTTATCAGTAGCATAAAAACAGACTAACACAGGTATTTGGTACCAATGCTTAAGATGGGGCATATATATTTGCCCTCTATATTATATTGGATAACTCCTTAAGAGTACAGAAGATGATATTACTTAAATTTAGTGAAATATTCTGATATACTTGTAACTTTTGCCCCATTGTTGATTAAGGTTATTATGGTTTGCATGGGTGTATTCGATCTGATGTTAATCTAGAACTTATAATGTAGAGAGAAAACAGCCAATCAGTGTCCTTTAATTTTTCTGTAAAAATAAATGTTAGATTTCCAAAAGGTTAAGTTGTAGACCTTTGTTTTAGTTTTTGTTCTTGCATCCCACCTGTCCCCCTCCCCACCCCTTCTGGCTAACCTAATTCTCTCTTTCTCTTTTTGGTTGTTATCAGGTGTACTTTTGTGGTGGTGGGTGGGTGTCGTTTCTAACATGCTCATCTTTGTAAGTTTCTTTCTGAGAGAGTTCCAGTGAGTATCAGCAAGGTTAGAGACCTTCTTTCTGGTAATTTTGAGAGACCCAAGGCTTAAATTGGGTTTGAAAGTACTCTTTGGCTGTACAGTGTTGTCATGGGTGCTTTTCCTGATAACTCTGTTCATCTGGAGCATTTTTAGCTACAGAGATATAATCAAATACATTTTCTGAGGTCCCAGTGGACCATCTGAGGTCCCAGTGGACCATCTATTTTTAGGATTGTGGATGTGAGCATGCCATGCAATGACTGCCATTCTTCCCACCATTTGGTGGGATCATATATTGCACTGATGTCAGTCTTAACCCTGAGTGCTCTTTACAATGATGTGTGTGTGGGAGGTAATATCTGATTGGGACACATAACCAGTGCTCATAGGGTAAGAGTTACTCAACTGATCTAGTGTCAGCCACAGCTTGTGCTGTAATTGAGAAACACAATTCCATCTGAGTCATACAGATAGCTTTGGTTTGAGACACATCACCCAGAGCTACTGAAAAGAGGGTCCCAATTTGTCATTCCTGTCTCACAATGCAAATTATTGAAACTTCTGATTGAAACTTGAATTGAGGTGAGGATTTTCCCACTTTGGCCTGGCTTGCTTGGTTTGAAGTTCTCATTAGTAACAAGGGAGAATGAGTTGAAGTTTTCTTCTTAGTTTGCCCAGATGTGACACAGAAAGTGAAGTAGGAGCTGAGGCTGGAAAGGAGTCAGCAGTCGAACTCCAAGAATGGAGTCAGACTTCTTATTACACATGGGTGATGGGGGAGGGGTGGGACTGGTAAATATAGTGAAGGGAACTACCATTTTTAAATTTTGCCCTTTAGAACTTTTTGACTTAATAAAAACCTATTTGTAGGTATCATTTTAAATAAAGAAAATGAATTTTTTCTGAAAGAGAAAAGAGTATGGGCTCTGAAATCAATCTGACCTATATTTAAAAACAAGCCCTACAGGTCATTATGTGTGCAAAGGAGACAAATTACCTCACACTGAATTACTCTCTATTGTCTCATCTATAAGTGTAATAGCTGTTCCTTTAAATAAAAACTTTAAGTGGAAACTTTTATAACTTTAAATTGAATAAAAGTGCCTGGATAATGATAAAGTCTCAACATTATCAGGTTGTGCAATAGAATGAATGAAAAAGAAAAACAAAACCAAATCAACATAAAACTTTAAAAGTAAACATTTCCATAAATGTAAAATTAATAGAATAAAACTTTAATATCATCATGCTAATGTTAATCCATGTTGTATGATATATTTACCTTTTTAACCAATTGGTATTTTCTTAGATATTAAAGAGGAGGAAAAATCATACCAAGTTATCAGGTGGTTTTTACCTGAAGATAATCAAAAAAGAATTACGAAGCATTTCAATAGCTACATAGAAACAGCATTGGATGGCAGGTAACTTCTTTTTATTCTATGAAGCAAAGAGTCACTATTTTAGTAATACAAATGAATAGAGAGATGCATCATATTTGGAGTGAGTTTTAGAGAAATGGATGGGTGGGTGATGGATAGATGGAGGAATAGATGATATGTGAGTGGATGAATGGATAGATGGATGAATGGTTGGATAAATGAGGGGATGGAGAAATAGAGGACAGGTGGGTGGTCAGGTGGATAGAGTAGACAAGGTTTGCATTCCCAACAATTGAGTCTATATTGTCCTTCTTCTACCATAAAGATTCTATAGAAAGCAGGAGATTGCTCCTCTGAGCCTTCCTTACAACACTTCATGTATAATCTTTGTATGCATTCTCCCTAATAAAGAAGCTAGGATCTTCAACTCTTTTGTTTGTCAAGAAAAAAGAAACACCTATTCTCACTTATTTTCCCTCCTTTGTCCTTTCATAAATTCACCAGTGGAGAAAACTCTTATGAATATTGATTTTTCACACCTTGAACCTTCACCTTTTAAACTCCTTAAAGATAATCAAATACCTGGATCGTACACAATGAGAGATGAGCCTGAGACTTTTTGACCTCACCTGGAATACAAGGAATCTCCTTCATCTGCCACATAAAAGAGGAGAAACACAAATCCATGCCATTCTTAGTTAATTATAGTGGCTTCATCCTTTTTGCTTTCCTTGAAAATTCTACTCAGTAGTCAAGGTGGTGCTCAAATCTAATTATTCCATAAAGCTTGCTTCCTCACTCAAGCTGGAAGACCACATGCTCTCCTCCATAGATCTGGTATATAGCACTCATTTGATACTTAGTCTATGGCATCTTGTGTTGTTATATATTTTTAAAGTGTATGTCTTGTCTCTTTTCTTCCAGCTTGATTTCTTTGAAGACAGGTTCCAGATACATGTTAAATATTGACTAAGTTACTGGGATCAGTGCCTTCCTGTGATTTTTTAAAATTTATTTACTTGAAATATGATTAATGTTATACTTTTGAGAAGTTTATACTGTATACATTGAATTTATCCACAATATTTAAAAATCATTCTTTATGTAAAATCTTTTTAAAAAATGAAATAGTGGATAATTTCAGAGAATCATCATTGTTGTAATTTAAAGTTGATTCTTAAGAACAGGCAGAGATCTGCATGTCACTCATGAGTTCTAAACCTGTAGGCCTTCTTTATGTGAAGTGACAGGCTTGCTGGGCTATTGCTTCTTCCTTTCTTTATGTGATTAGGAGGTCTGTGGTCTCCAGAGCACCTGTACCTATTACCACTGCTCAGGAACTTCTTCATCTATTCTTCTGGATTCTATACAAACAGGATCATTTTCTATGCAAGCAATGATGGGAAGACATTGAAGGGCAGTAGCTTCTGGAATAGTGACATAGGCAAGAGTCTTAACTAGGTGTCAGTAAAACTTTAGCATTATTTTATATGAATGTTCCAGCCAGCATGAAGTGAAAAGACTGATAATAAACTTCAAACCAGGCTTTCATTTTTATTTGTTTTTTACTACTTAACTCCTAGGCTAGGAAGACGAATCTCATTTCAGCTGAGATTTTGGATTCTAATATTGTGATCAAAAAGTTCACTGCACGAGACAATCTGTCAAATGCAAGATACACAGTATTTTTTAAAAAGACTACGTCATCAATAGTTAAGGAGCCTGTCAAATTACTTACATAGATTTCTGGAGAAAAGATAGTCACTCACAAAAAGTCAGTATATAAATGAGGGTTAACAGAGCATCACAGGATTTATAAAGGAGACATAGAACTCTGAGGCCTGCTATAGTCAGAGTTGGCTCCCAGAGTAGAAGGACGTTGAATTGGCATTGATGGTGGGTGGGAATTGGGTCAGGGGAGGAAATAGGATGGGAGCAAGTGGGGACATTTTAGAGAGCAGAAGTATCTGGACCAGAGTGACCAGAGCTGAGAGTATTTGTTGAAACATTGTAGAATGGGTGGATGGATACTGGTTATATTCTTACATACCTGAAATATTTTTTTGAGTCCAACATTCTCCCAAATACTGTAAAATTATACTTTCCTAAATATTTACTATTTATTTTCTTTATTACAGAGACGAATTTGAAGGCCTTCTAAAGTTAATGGAAATATTTGGGATTCAATGTAGTTATTTGCTAAGCAGAAAGGATATAATGGATTCCTTAAAGAATGAGAACTTTGATCTGGTATTTGTTGAAGCATTTGATTTCTGTTCTTTCCTGATTGCTGAGAAGCTTGTGAAACCATTTGTGGCCATTCTTCCCACCAGATTCGGCTCTTTGGAATTTGGGCTACCAAGCCCCTTGTCTTACGTTCCAGTATTCCATTCCTTGTTGACTGATCACATGGACTTCTGGGGCCGAGTGAAGAATTTTCTGATGTTCTTTAGTTTCTCCAGAGGCCAATGGGACTTGCTGTCTACATTTGACAACACCATCAAGGAGCATTTCCCAGAAGGCTCTAGGCCAGTTTTGTCTCATCTTCTACTGAAAGCAGAGTTGTGGTTTGTTAACTCTGATTTTGCCTTTGATTTTGCCCGGCCCCTGCTTCCCAACACTGTTTATGTTGGAGGCTTGATGGAAAAACCTATTAAACCAGTACCACAAGTAAGTGACCCTCAGCATTCAGTTTGGGATTCACACAGAGTCCTTGGGTGCATAGTTGGTGGCTGCCACCTGCCAGTGGATTCCTGAAGTTGAAGTAGGGATTGGCAAGGGAGGCACCTAGCGTATGTTCTTAAAGGAAGTGCTGACTTTCAGAGTTTGGCAAGTACAGTGTCAGGTCTTGCAGGATCCTGAGATAGAAGATTTCCTTAAATTGGCTCTTCTCTTGCCATGCCCTGGACTTAGAATCAGTGAGATGAACCCTTCAATTAAAGTTGCCATTTTAATTTTTATTTTGTGTGATTATGTGTAAAATAAATATGTAGTTAGTGCCCATTACATGCAATAATTGTTAAGGAGATGAGCTACTCACAGTGAAACAGACAACACTGTGGATTCGGAGTAAGCAGGGTGGGACTGCATGGGACTGACAGCAAGAACTGACAGTGGTATCTCCAGTGTTCCCTGCCTGTAGAGCCCTGGCTCCTGGCTCCACCTAGACTTTCTGACTTGATTTGTCTGGAGTGGGCCCCTGCTATTGTAATTTGTAAATGCTGCCGGGTGATTCAAATGTACAGTGCAGACTCAGAACCACTGCTATAGAAGGTTTTCAAAGGGAGGAGAACTCAAATGAGTTGGCTGCCTGTTGCCTCTGAGCACTGGGTTCCCATTTTACAGAAATCATCATATTTAGTATCTTGCCCTCTATAGGGAGGTGTGGTCATCTTCATTTTTATTAATGGAGGAGGACAGAAGCACAGGTGATGTAGGTGACCTTCCCACCACTGTGTAGCGCAGAGGTCCCCAAGACCCTGGATTGGGCCTGGGCTTTCCAGGTACCAAAGTGACTATTCTTCCTCTCCTGATCTTATATTGAGTAAGCAGGAAGAGTTGGGGAATGATCTATGGATGAGATGGGCTTTGCATTAGTGGTAGGTGTATTTAGGAATGGAGCTGGGAGGGAAAGCACCCCAGGTCAGAGAGCAGGGGACCTAACGTGTGGAGGTGCAAGTGAGATGGCCATAACACTGGGTTCTCTGGGTGACGCTGGCTAGATTAGTGTAGTAGAAGATTCGTTTGCATTAATAAAACCATGGGGATTTAGCCGAGGTCTTAGCTACTGGGAGGGTGGGTCAGGTCTTGGCATTGGGGCAGTTGTGGAAATTGTTAAGAAGAGAATAAAGGGAGTTGAGATTATGAGATAACAGATGCTTATTTTCAAATATTTTTTCTCTTTTTGATTATTTTAATTGCAGTCAAATATATATAATATAAAATATACCACTTTAACCATTTTTAAGGGTATGCTTCAGTGGCATTGAGTACACTTATATTGTTGTGTAACTATCATTACCATCTGTCTCCAGAACTTTTTTTTTATCTTCCCAAATTGAAACTTCCTGTGGATTAAACAATATGTTAAATAGAATGAGCATTTGACTCAGCCGTCAAAGATGCGATTCAGAATAAAGTGGTTTCCATTTTTTCTTAGAGGTGCCATACCCACCCCACATTCCAACAACTACATGCATGAGCAGTGCACAGCACCTCCCCTCTTATCCCCTACCTTCCCACCTCGGTACCTGGCTGTGTCCACAGCATGAACAAGCCATTCCCAACAGCTACAAGGGGTGGGGAAAAACGTGGGACTGCCATTGTGGCCCCATGAACCAGCTGGCCAGCGCCTCCCAGTGGGACTTTTTCTCCCCTGGCCAAGGAGTTCAGCCTGGCCTGAACTGGGGGAAGGCTATAGTGATTAAAGGAACCTATTTGCACAGAGCAAGAGGTTCGTTCTCCAGGACCTCCCCCTTTTGCCCCTTAAGCTGTGTTTTTCTTTCTTTATTTTTTTCGTTTTCTAAGCGAGAGGGTTCCTTTTCCTAGCACGCTGCTTCTGATAGAGAAAATAATGGAGGAGCGACCCCTGCTGGCTGATAACTGCAAATTCGGCAGGGCCCATTTGAGACAATCTGAACAGACACACGCAACCCCTGAAATCTGTTTTTGTCCCAAACTCAATTCCAGGTTTCAGGCTGAGGCCCTAGAAAGGAAAACCTGATTTGAGGGATCAAAAGTCAGGCAACAGGCACAATGTAAATGGGCAGGACCAATTCCTGCTGACTAAACCCCCACTTCATGGAGGGAGGCTATGCTCCATGGCATAAATGAGGCCCAGGGAACTCAAAGGTTTTCAACAGCAGGGGAAATAGAGGCATAGGTGAGGGGAGATAATTCCTATTCTCTAGTCCCACCCTGCTTCATGGGTGCAGACCACAATGGCACCTGTGGGTGGCATCCATGAGGTTGCCAGGACTCAGGGACAACAGATGGAAGAGAAAGTCCCTTGCTTTCTCTCTGCTTCACACCCTGAGTTTTCGTTGAAAGAAGGAAGGGAAATGAGGGACACCTCTATTTCCCTGTCTTTCAGAATGGGCCACCAGCTCTCTTCACCACCCCCAGCTTATTCTCCTCTGGAGTGTATCTTGAACCACTGAGACTGCTTTGACCCTCAGAATCTGGAGGAAAAACACCTCATAGCCCTCAAAACAAAGGTTTGGCCAAATTATGAAAGACTGGCTTGGTCTCAGGAAGGAACCATTCATTTTGATACCATCTGGCAGCTGGACCTTTTCTGTAGACGTGAGGACAAATAGTCTGAGGCCCCATATGTGCAGGTTTTCTATACCTTGCAGGGAAATCTAGACCCTTGCTGACAGTGTAGGATTGATCCAGCCCTCCTGCTTGTCATTTCAGGAGAGGCTGCAAAGGGCAATTCCAGGGAACTAAAGAAACAAATCCCAGAGGCACTCCCAACAGGGGAGCCAGCTCCCTCCAGCTCTGCTCCTCTGGGTCCACCTCAACCTCCCTGTCCAGCTTCAATCTCTCGCTTGCCTAATCCTAGAAATCCTCACCCTAGACAAGCCCCAGTCTCACTCCTGCCCTTCCAATAGATGCCTGGTGAATTTGGCCCCAGTAAGGTCCAGGTCCCCTTCCCCCTACAGGACTTAAAGTAAATTAAGGGGGATTTTGGGAAGTTTTCGCATGACCCTGACAGATATATAGAGGCTTTCCAGAATTTAACCCAAGTATTTGAACTCTCTTGGAGAGATGTTGTGTTACTTTTGAATCAGATCCTGATGGAACACTGAGAAGCAGTCTGCTCTGCAAGTAGCTGAGAGATTTGGGGATGAACTTTGTTTCACATATAGTATCAGGAAAGGGGGCAAACTTTATCCAACTGGAAGAGACGCAGTACCAGTAAATGACCCTGGATGGGATCCCAGTGATGAGATGGGAGACTGGAAGAGAAGACACTTTCAGGTGTGCATCATGGAGGGATTAGGTGGGACTAGGACCAAGCCTCTTGATTATAGCAAGCTATCTATGATAGAACAAGGATTTAATGAAAATCCCACTGCCTTCTTGGAGAGGCTAAGAGGGGCCTTGTTAAAGCACACCTCTCTATCTTCTGGTTCAGTCAAGTGACAACTAATTCTGAAGAATAAATTTATTACTCAGGCAGCCCCTGATATGAGGAGGAAGTTGCAGAAATGGGCCTGGGACCAGATAGTACTTTAGAGGACTAACTGAAAGTGGCCACCTTGGCCTTTTACAATAGAGATGGGGGGACACAAGAAAGAGGCAAAAGCCTTAATGGCCACCGTGCAAGCCCAGAAACCCCAGAATTCCCAGGGTACACTTGTTAACTGCTACAGATGTGGCAAGAACAGTTGTTTCTCTTCTAAAGTTGAACTGCTTCTATACAAGGTTTAATTTCTTCCACCAGGGTGAAACAGCTCAAAGCACAATGTTATCAATATTTTGACTTGTTATTTCTGTGATCTTTGGCACTAGATTATTTTCTTGTGTAATACACATGTTTAACTCATGCATACTTAACCTTATAAAACTTGGTTTTTCCTCTCACCTAGAGGCCATCAAACTGCAAATGGTCAGGCAACGGGAGCCTCAGGAACAATGCCTCCCTTTTGCAAGGACCCTTAGATAAACCTCTGGGAGGAATCTGACTGCTGTTTTCTCCAAAACAATGCCCCCTGTCAGCAAAAATTAGCTAAGATTGGCCATCATTCATATTCTAATGGCAGTTAGATGTGCCTCTTCAGAGAGGGGAGTTGATACTGCTAGGAGACAGGGAAATACTGGGTAGAAGAGGGCAGTCCCTTGGCAAAGGTCCCACCTTCAAGCCTGGAAACCTCTGGCCCTAACTGAGAACATGCATTCCTGTTTTCACACAAAAAAGTTGCCTTTTGGCTCTCCACATGCCCCTGTCCTGTACCCATATAAACCTCAGGCCTCAGGTTCCAGAAGCAGATGAAAAGTAGATGAACAGGAGAGCAGAAGAATGGCATAATGGTGTGGCAGAGAGAAGAGAAGGAGAATCTGAACACCAAGAGGAGTTCAGCTGGGGGTGATTGGAGAGGAAATTGGCCACTGGACGGCTGAACTCCAGGAAGACCATCTTCCCATTCCATCTCCTTTCCAGCTCCCCATCCATCCCACCTTCACCACTCAATAAAACCCCCACATTCACTACCCTCAAGTCCATGTGTGACCTGGTTCTTCCTGGATGCCTGAGAAGAACCTGGATACCAAGAGAGCATTGAGCTGGTTAACACTTAAGCTGTCTGAGGATAGCAAAGCTAAAAGAGTGCACTGTAACACACACCATGCTCACTTGGGCTTTAGGAGTTGCAGGCACCCACCCTTATACACTGCTGTGGGGCTGGAGCCCCAAAGCACTCACCCAGGCTCCTGCACCTGCCCATCTGCATGCTCCCCCTACCATAAGGAGTTTGAGCAGCAGCGAAGGCTGCAGCCAAACTGACAAGCTACACCCTTGTCACATATCCTGCGAGGGAACTTTCCCATTTCGCTGTCATCAAAATTTATTTGACCATAATGCAAAAGTCTGTTTCTGGGTGCTCTCTTCTATTCCACTGGTCCATGTGTCTATCTTTATGGCAGTACTACACTACTCGGATTACTGTAACTTTGTAATATGTTTTGAAATCAGCAAGTGTGAGAACTCCTTCTCTGCTCTTTTTCAATATTGTTTTGACTATTCAGGGTTCTTGATAGTTCTTATACATTTTAGAATGATTTTTCTGTTGCAAAAGAAGTTATTGGGATTTTGATAGGATTTGTATAGAATATGTACATCCCTTTGGACTGTACATATTTGACATCTTAATAAGTGTCCCAATTCATGAAGCCAGAATGCCTTTCCATTTTTTGTGTATGTCTTTAATTTCTTTCAGCAAAATTTTGATGTTTTCAATGTACAATCTTTCACCTCCTTGATTAAGTTTATTTCATTCTTTCTGATGTTATTGTTGATGAAATTGCTTTCCTAATTTCTTTTTTGAATTGTTCATTGTTAATGTATAGAAATGCAGCTGACTTTAGAGACTTGATTTTTTTCCCTTCCATTTTGCTGAATTTGTTTATTAGTTCTAACAGATTTTTAATTTTTAGTATGTGTGTATATTATCTTTAAGGTTTTCAAATATATAGAATCATGTTATCTGCCATTATTTCTTCAAATAGCCTTTCTTTCCCTTTCATTTTCTCTCATAGTGCATATATTGATCCACATAATGATGTTCTATTGTCCCTTACATTTTGTTCATTCTTTTTTCTTTTTCTTTCTCAGAGTTGACAATTTCAAATAATTTGTTTTCAAGTTCACTGATTATTTCTTTTGCCCATTTGAGTAACCTATTGAAACTCTCCAGAAAAAAATTCAATTTGATTATTTCATATTTCAGCTCCAAAAATTTCCCCTTTTTAAATTTCTCTTTGTTGATATTCTAAATGTGTTTAAATATTGATTTTCTTCTTTACTTTAGTTTCTTCCATGTTTTCCATGAGCTCCTTGGGCATATTTAAGACAGTTTCTTTAAAAGTATTTGTGTAGTAAGTCCAATGCCTGTGTTTCTTCAGGGAGGGTTTCTGGAAATGTATTTTGTTTTTTAAAATTATGCGTTTTGACTATTTCTTTGCATGCCTTGTGATCTTTTGTTGAAAATTAGACATTTGAACAATTAGTTACCTCTGTCAGTCTTTGCAGTCTGACATGGAAGAGCATGTTTTGAGAGTTTTTATCAAGATTAAGGTCTTCTCAGGTGTTTTTTTGGTTATGCGTCTCATCTGGACCTTTGTGTGTGTTTTTCTTCCCCCAGTTCCCTCTGTATGCTCAACTGTTTTTGAATGCCTTAATTTCCCAATGAACCTCACCCAGACTCTTCTTGGACTTTAGATGTTCTATTATATTCTTCTGCCCATAACCTCTTGACCCAAACCTTCATAGGTCTGCAGTATCCCTGAAGCTTTCATACGTCTTGGTACCTACCACTGCTTTCTGTGGCTTCTGTCAGCTTGAAATCTGAGCTATGTCACCATTCCCAATGTGAGCTCTGAATCAGGTGAGACAAACCAGTCACTAAGTAGCCAACAGACAGGTTAGAATGTTGTAAATAGTTTCTATTCTGTTCCTTCCAGCTGAGGGAGGGAATGCACAATTGAGCTTTTGCTTCTGGACTGTGGTCTGCCACTCCAGGGCAAAGGTAAATAAAATGGATTAGAAATTTATACTGTTTGAAAGTGGCTTTTTCTTGATTGGGCATTCAGTTGCTTGCTATGTATGTTTGACTGGTTTTCAAAACTCTATGGAGTTATTTGTGTCAGTCTCCAGTTGATTTTCAAATGTTTCCCTGAAAGAACAAGGGCATGCGGCTTCTGATTAACATTATTGCTCTGCTTCTTTTGATTTTATATTATGATTTTATAATTACAAGAACAACAAAGCTGTTTCCAGTTTGTTAATTGAAATGGTAGTTCAGGCAGTGTTATGCTGGATGGAATCAAGTTATCCCACAGAATGACCCAGTAGAATGAAGCGCTCAGAACTAGAGACAGTCACAAAAATGCTGAGAGAGGAAGAGTCTGAAGAAATATTTGGAAGTAATAAATGATGAAACAGTGCTAAAGCTAAGTTTTAGGGCATTAGATCATAATCTTTCTTAAGAATTACCTGAGGACCAAAATAGGCTGGGTAGCTATGCAAATATCAGACAAAATAGAGTGTATGTCAAAAATATTTACAAGAGACAAAGACATTACATAACATAAAATTTTATGTTTGCAATAACATAATTATAAGTATCATTTAAAAATATATGAAAGATCATCAACAATATATAAGAGCTATAAATATATATGCACCACACAACAGAGCACCAAAATATGTGAAACAATAATTGATGGAATTGAGGAAGAAATAGACATTACTACAGCAATAGCTTGGGACTTCAATACCCCATTTTTAGTAATGGAAAGATTATCTACACAAATGATCAATAAATAAATAGTTATCTTGAACACCATCATAAACCAACTAGACCTCATAAAAATTTAGAGAATACTCCACCCAACAACAGCAGACTACACCTTCTTCTCAAATGCACACAGAATATTCCCAAGATAGTCCATATGTTAGGCTACAATATAAATCTCAATACATTTCAGAAGATTGAACTCATCAAAGCATTTTCTGTGATCACAATAGGATGAGCTAGACATCAATAACAGGAAAAAAACTTTAAAAAAGTCACAAATTTATAATTTATATGCAAAAAAGTGTCCTCAGGTATCAGAAAAATGACTTCTAGGTCATCCAGACAGAATATGAGCACAGTGCAGAGGACACTGAGCTCTGCCAGGAGCCATAATAATAGCTTCAGGAGAGTGAAGACAAGGCACTGATGGGAGGGTGTGTTTAGTAAATAGACTGGGTTTCATTTCATGGCCTCTTAGGCTTTCTCAAACAATTTTGTCACCTCCTTTCTTTTGTCATCTCTCTCTAGGACTTGGAGAACTTCATTGCCAACTTTGGGGATGCTGGGTTTGTCCTTGTGGCCTTTGGCTCTACATTGAACACCCAGCAGTCCCAGGAAGTCCTCAAGAAGATGCACAGTGCCTTTTCCCACCTCCCTCAAGGAGTGATATGGAAATGTCAGAGTTCTCATTGGCCCAAAGATGTTCGTTTAGCCACAAATGTGAAAATCATGGACTGGCTTCCTCAGAGTGACCTCCTGGGTAAGGACTGCTGAGATCTGCTCTTCTCTTTCCATTGACCTGTCTTTGGGGCTCATTGGTGTTCTGACCTCTAGCTGGGCATTTGTACCAGCCTAGGAAGTAGCTAGTCATAGGTAAAGGTAACACTCAGAGGGCAGGAAAAGAACAGCTAGCTGGAATTCTTTGGGAATCAGGCTGTACTTCAAAAGTGGTGAAAATAGTCATTTTCTCTTTTTCTTTCTAACCCGAGAGAGGCCTGAAGTTTCCAACCAGAGGTGATATGTGGTCATGTTCCCTTGACCCTACTACATTTGACACTGAAGAGTCACCCCAACACAATCTAAGACAATATGTAAACTCCAAGAGCACATATCTGGGGGTATGTTGCCCCTGTTCTGTGGCCTCCCGACCACCTGTTTAGCAATGAATGTGCCATTACACAAACGCACATGTATCTATATAAATACATCTTCTTTATCTACTAAGGAAGTGAAAGATTCATACACTCACAACATTGATTCCAACATTGTTTGAAGGATGTGCCACGATATTAGTGCCAAGGTGAGTAATCACATAGTCAAGTATTGAGTCATTTGGTAACAGAGTTCCTTACACTTCAACAGGTTTTATTGTCCTTGTGATAGTTTTTGGAGATTTCTCACTGACATCCTCAGTGACTGGATCAGAGGTTTATAACTAAGTTTATGGTTCAAAGTCAGCTTGGTAATTTAAGGTACAGATTTCTGTATATTTAATTTATAAGACATGGGGCAAGGAAAAATATTTTCATTTTCAAAGGAACACAAGTAGAATAGAATCCATGCTTCTGTTGAGAAACACAGATTTAACTCTACATTATCAAAAGTCACTAGCTTGCTCTAAATAAAGGTGGGGCAGGCAGACAGGAACTAGAAATACAGAAGTAGAAGTGTATGGTTTATTATTCCTTACTTTCACAGCACTCTTCAAATGGAGAAAATAGCACATACAGTGTAGGTACTATGAAGGAACAGAGAGCAGGAAGTAAAGGGAGAGATGAGGTGAAGAGAGAAGGATGGCTGCGTGGATGGAGAAATATGCCTTGTTTATCATTCTTCTCTGCAGCTTTCCCTGCATTCAGAGCCTTAGATGGGTTGGGGCTGAGGTGAGGAATTTCTACAGAAAGGGAGGCTGGAATCTTGTTTCCTGGAATGTGCACACTTAAGTGCACATTTCCCAAGTGAAATGAATGAATTCATTTTCTCAGCAGACCTTGATTTCATTGGTGTTTCCTCTGACTTTTCTGCTTTACCTGGTGTTCCAAAATTTTTCATCCTGAAGTGTTCCACTCTCTTTCTTATTTGCCACAGCTCACCCCAGCATCCGTCTTTTTGTCACTCATGGCGGGCAGAACAGCGTAATGGAGGCCATCCGGCATGGTGTGCCCATGGTGGGATTGCCAGTCAATGGAGACCAGCATGGAAACATGGTCCGAGTAGTAGCCAAAAATTATGGTGTCTCTATCCAGTTGAATCAGGTCACAGCTGACACACTGACACTTATGTTGAAACAAGTCATAGAAGACAAGAGGTATGTGGCTCTCTGAGCATGTGGTCACTAAGGCTGAATGAAGATAGAAAACAAAAAGGATACTCTGTATTTTTCACAATAATAGCTGAAACTTCTGTGACATGGAATAATATGTATGTGATGCTAACAGTCCACCTATTTTCTCTGGTAAGTCTCTAGGAAGACTAATTTAGGTTAGATGCTGAGAGTTTATCTGGGAGTACCTCTAGTGGAATTCCAGCTGAAGCAGGGTGTTTCTTTGTGTGTTTCCCCAGTGTGCCTGCTCTTCTCGCCTCTGACTTCTTTGTCTGTGCTGCTCCCTAGGACACCCTTCCGTTCTCTTCACAGGACTGGCTCCTTCATGACATTTGGGTCTCTTCTCCAATGTTTCCTCCACAGAGAGCGTTGTGTCTTTGACAATCCTAACTAGCCTCCTCTCTCACTCAGCCCAATCATAATATATTATTTCCTTCATAACACTTTTCAAGATTTGTAATGACTCCATTTATTTATGTTTTTAGTAATTGTCTGGCCCCCAACACAAGAGAGTAGAGAGTCAGCTTCATAAGTACAGCAGTGTGTCTCTCTTTTTTTTCAACTGTGTTTCCATGAATTTCAGTTAAGTGAGGAAATAAAAGTGGCATAGTGACCTTCTTGGTTACTACCCATCCAGCCAATGATCTTATAATCAAGAAGGACGGAATATCTTATTATGGCTTCAGGAACACAAACCCTGAATCAGGTATATATTCTCTCATATATGGTCATATATATGGTGTTTTTTCCTTTAGTATACCATAAGCATCCTGGGGACATGGACTAGTTCTTAGAGATTTAATCACTTTCCTACAGCTTAACACTTTTAGAATTAATCATTGATCTTTGTATGTGGGTGTTTCTATTGAACTTTTCAAGAGGATTCAGCGAGACGGTGGCAAGGCCATGACAACAAATTTTCTTTGCAGCCCAGCCTTGGTGCATGTGTTAGAAAAGTGTTTGTATGCTTGTGTGTGCGCTCACGCAACACAAAGTCTCTAAGACTTGTGAGGCTGTGTCAGTAACATACCCTCTCTGTCTCTGCCAACAGGTACAAGTCAGCAGTGGCGGCAGCTAGTGTCATCCTGCGCTCTCAGCCCCTGAGCCCTGCACAGCGGCTGGTGGGCTGGATTGACCACATCCTCCAGACTCGGGGGGCGGCACACCTCAAGCCCTATGCCTTCCAGCAGCCTTGGCATGAGCAGTACCTCATCGACGTCTTTGTGTTTCTGCTGGGGCTCACTCTGGGCACTGTGTGGCTTTGTGGGAAGCTGCTGGGTGTCGTGGTCAGGTGGCTGCGTGGGGCCAGGAAAGTGAAGAAGACATGAGGCTAGGTGTAGCCTTGGGTGAGGGGAGGACATCCCTGGTTCTTTGAAGGTTCTCCCCACCCCAGCACAGGCCACCCTGTGTTCTCTCTTCAGCTCCACCTGCCAATGATCCTGCAACTTGCTTCTTTCAATTATCTGCCTCTGTTTAGAAATCTTCATGCACTACTAAGGTTTCTTGACTTGCCCCTTGTGACCTGGAGCCCCCAGCTCAGATACGAACTTTCACCTGCCAGCCCTGCCTCCTCCTTTCTCCCTTTTCCTAGACACAGGACTCTGACAACTTCACCTTTCTTGTTTAGATGACTTCCCAATCTCCAGTCCCCATTTCTCCTTCTATCACTTTTCATAAAAAAACACAGGAAATATTTGACATATCTTCCATTTCAAATTCTTCCATTTTATGCATATATCTTGCCCTTCCTATAAGCTCTCCTCAAAGTTCAGGAAACCTGGTCCGCTCTCCTGCATTTAGGAAAGGAGAACCTCGGCCAAGACCTTTGCTCACTGCCTGAGACCCCTTCCTTAGAGAGCACTTCCTTTGCTGGTCAGACATGGAGCCTGCACTTGGTCCCAGATGATACTGCTTTATTTCAGTTTTTACAGTTTCCTTCTTAAGATTCCCATCTTATAAATGGAGTACAGTAAACCTCAAGTAGCGAAGTGGAAGCCAATGTGTAAGGCTTTGTGGCTTCAGGTACCAGTGGCTAAGGCAGTTTTAAAGACTTCGTTGATTTTAGAAAAATTCCATCTTCCATCCCCTACATGGTAGTTAATACCGTTATATATGGTAAAACCTTAGAGATGACATTAATCTGCTAGGAACAGAAGCAAGAAAAACCATGGCATAAACAACCCCAGAGTTTTTGTTCGTTCGTTTCATCTTTCTTGATAAAGCCCGAAGGTAGCCCATTCAGGGCTTGTGTGGTTGGTTACTCCACCATGTCATCAATAACCCATATGTTTTCTTTTTGATCTTCCTTAGTGTAACACCAGACTACCTTTCTGATAGCTGGTGTTCATGAAACATTTTACGTTCAAATGATTGTACCTATTTTTGGCTTTAGAGTTCTGAAATAAAATGAAATTCCACTGTAATAAAACTGTCAAATGTGTGGTATCTGATGACTTAAAAACATAGAGTAGAAAACAGGCATATGGAGTGGCCCTGGATGAACCATAGTTTTAGATTGTTTAATTCTAGAATTGTGAAACAGATCTTGAAACAATTCAGATCAAAAGATGAAACTGTTACAAATGCTCCTGCAGAAATAGAGAATGCCCCCCATCAAAACCTTTGCCAGTTCCTTGAAAGGATTTGCTTGGAAGTCTGCAGAGCTGAGTGCTGGATGTCTATGCATTTTGCGAGGTCTCATGACACAAGAGCCAGAAGCATGAAGCATGCAGAAGTACATTAGAGTGTGTGTATCTGTGTGTGTATAATATAAGGTTTTATTGCTGTAATTTTTATGAAACCACATGAATGGATCAATGACAATACTCCAGTGAAGGGCAGACATGGAGCCTTCTCTATGTTTTCTTTTGAATCAACAGCCACAATTTCATTCCCCTCATGAACAACACAAGGTCTTAGGGATAAGCCTCCCTGGCCAGTAACTCCTCTCCCACCTCAGCACATAGCCTTTTTCTAACACTTGGTAATTCATCGAGGTCAACTTTGTGCCAGTTGTACTAACTTGCATCCCTAAAATCTGATCATAAGCAGCCAATCAGCCAGACTGATGCTTCTAATCTTGTTATTTCCAAGCACCCTCCACAGGGCTGTGAGCATGGCCCTGACAACCTAGAAATCTGGTGTTATCCTTCACTGTTTAAAATCTTTGTTCCCATTGTGTGCAATGTAATGGTCCTGGCTACCAATCTAGGCACACCTGGAGCAGTTCTCCACCTACTCTTTTCCAAATGTTCACTACACCCCCTCAGAACACATTTTGCTGTTTTTAACTTCTGGGCTTTGTCTATGCCCTTCCCTCTCTCAGAAATATCATCCTACTCTTGCTGGACTAAGAAACTTCTGCTTATCTCTCAATATCCAGTGTGATCGTGTTCACATTGGTAAGCCTGTGCCTGACCACTACACCCGAAATGGAGCTCACTGCCTTCTCTTTTGAAGCATTTTTCTTACTACTATATGGCAATTATTTATTACAATATCTGTTTCCTATTTAGAAACCATAAGGTCTTTGTCATAAAGACATGGACTGGTTCCTGTTTATCTTGTTATTACAGAACCTGGCATAGTACCTGGAACAAATACTGCTGGGACAACTGGATAATATTTAGAAAAAAGGCAATATTTGATCCAGACTTCACACTATATCAAAAAATGAAATCCAATGCACCAGATATCTAAGTACAAAAAAATGATACCATGCTGAGTCTAAGAGAAAAAGTGAATTTTTCCATAGCCTGCGTATAGGGAAAGACTTTCTAAATAGGAATCAAAACTCCTGATACAACAAGAGAAATGTAAATTAATTTGACATAAAAACTTTGGTATGACAAAAATCATGGTAAGAAGATTAACAATCCAAATTAAAAAGTCAGAGAAACATAGCTGCAACATATATCTCACATATAGACCTAATATTTATGATAAACTAAAAACTATTAACATTGAGGAAAGAATCTATGATACATATACATACTGAAATAATATTTAGCTTTAAACTACAATAAAGAAAAGCAGAATAAGCTATGGAGTAAATTCCAATACAGTTAAGTAAAAAGAGCAAAGAGTAAGAGTAACTATAAGATGTATCCTTTTTTTCATAAGAAAAGGGAAAGTATGTATATGGCGGATAATGAAAAATGTATATCTATGTGCATTGCTTTGCAAAAACAGTGCAGAGGGAACAAACCAGAGTGTGATAGATTATCTATGAGGGTGGTATTTGAATAGGGTGGAAGGATCCATGGGTTTATGTTTTTACATAGTTTGGATTTTGGAAACATTGATACTTTGCATACCAAATATATGTTTAAATTAACAAGGAGAGAAAAACCAAGTACTGAAATACAGATGGAAACAAATGAAATCAATTTTTTTCCAAATGAAAATGTAACTATACTGTAGAAAAAAATTAACATCATTGCCTTTTAAACACAGTACTTTTACTATATACTGTATACAATCAATCAAAAGACAAAAAAGAACTCCAAATGAATCTTGTAGTCTATTGAGTAATTGTATTCTCAGTTGGCAAATTAGTATATCTGAACCTAATTTCTGTGCATATTAGCCTTGAATAAATGCATCAATGACAGTGAGAGTCAGGTTTCTTATTTTGGAAAAAGGAATTAGAAATGTGGGAATGGGGAAGATTAGAATAACCTGTAGTGTTGTATTGGAATTAGAGTTATCAGTATAAATTTATAATTTTCTGTAATACAAATATAAATATAGGTATAGGGAGAGATATAGGTATGTATTCTTTATACTCACATTTATATATGTATATTTCTTAGCTCTGTCCGTGGAAGAGGAATTACAAACAATGGTGCTTCATTAACAATGAACACACCTAGCAACATCCCTTGTTTCTGAATATCACCCCTCACTAAAAGGTTTCCTTGAGAAATTGTAGGTTCTAAAATTGGGACAGGGAAAGTGCAAGATAACCCTAGAGCATCATGTGCAAGAAAGAAAGAAAAAGCTAAAAAATAATGGAGCTTCCACAGGAGCAACACAATGAACAATGATAGTAATAGGTTGTATCTTACTGAATAAATAAGAATTTAAGAGACAATACTGATAATAAATAAATAGATTAGATAGATAGATAGGATCGAAGATAAATGTTAAACAAAATGTGATATAAAACATAGAAGGGATGTTAGAGATTAAAAAGCATTAATTTGCCACCATCATTATGATAATTGATTCAGACAAGAATCCTAAAGGATGATAAAATGTGAGTGGAAGTTTGATAAGGAATAGGATGCTTATACAGTTTCAAAATAGCTCCACACAAATTAATTACTAATTATATGGGGAAATAGTAACTTTACAGTTGAGAATGTTGGTGGACATGACCTTAGCCAAATGATCGAAGCCAGTATCATGAATAATGGGACCATCTCAGGTCATGTGGCTCCTACTGTGATTCACTGAGATAGAGATGATGTACCTTTGTAGTATTTTAAGCAAAACTCCACAACACAAAGTATAATGAAAAATCATCAGATAAATCCAAACTGATAACCATTCTACAAAACAAATGGCCTGTATACTTCAAAATGTCAGTGACATGAAATATGAAGAAAGGCTCAGAAATCAGTCTTTATTGAAGGGGGTGAAATCTTCAGGATAATCAAATGCCCTGCATAATCCTGGATTAAGTTTTGCACTATAAAAATAATATTACCACGTGCGACATTTGATGTTAGTGGGACAATTGGCCAAATTTGACTAAGGTCTAAAGATAATGTTATTATATCCATGTTAAATGGTACCTTCATAATGAAGATTGTTTACTGGGAGGCTACAATATCTGAAATATAGTAATTGTCAACATGCATGCATGTAATGCCATGGTTTCAAAGAGTATAGCACAAGAATGCATAGAACTACAAGAAAAAATTGAATAATGTGAAGAGACTTTAAAAAGCTTTCCAATGAAAATTTCTAACATTTATAAATGCAGTACTTAGTGTCTTCCATCCAGCCTCAATGATTACTAACTCCTGGCTGATACAGTTTGTCTCTGTGTCCCCACTCAAATCTCATATTGCATTGTAATCCCCAGTTTTGGAGAAGGGACCTGGTGGGAGGGTGATTGAATCATGGGGGCTGATTTCCCCCTTGCTATTCTCATGACAGTGAATGACTTCTCACAAGATCTGGTTGTTTGAAAGTGTGTAGCACTTCCCCCTTCTCTCTCTCTCTCTCTCTCTCTGTCTCTCTCTCTCGATGCTCTAGCCCTGTGAGACGTGCCAGCTTCCCCTTCACCTTCCCCCTTTATTGTAAGTTTCCTGAGCACCCCCAGCCATGCTTCCTGTAATAGCTGTGGAACCTTGAGCCAATTAAACCTCTTTTCTTTCTAAATTACCCAGTTGCAAGTAGTTCTTTATAGCAGTGTGAGAATGGACTACTATGTTGGCCAACTTTCTTTATACTTTCGGTGCCCCCACTCATTTTCCATTCCTTGTCACCCAAATAATTTTGAAGCAAATTCCAGATATCATAGCATTTCATCCATAAATATTTCAGAATGTATCTCTGAGAGTCTCCCTTTTTCCATACCACAATAACATTATAACACATCCCCAAATCAACAGTAACCTCTTAATATCAAACATTCATTGTTCAGAACTCTCTGATAGGGATATGAGATTTGTAAGAGTTCAGTTGGATCACCCTGATACCCCACCCTTCATGTGTCCTTCCCTGTTATTTATTACTAACACACCACATATTTGATTTATTTATTTTGTTATCACTTGACTCCCCAACAAGGATGTAAGTTCTGGGAGGCAGGTGTTTTTGTCTCTGTTGTTCAATGCACTCTGTGCAGCAGCAGAACAGTGCCTCACAGATACTTACCTATTAGTATGATTGTTGAGTTAATGAACAAGTTTAGGATGAAAAAACAAATTCTCTGTTTGCTAATGCATTATTGGAGGTCCAAAAATAATAAACGGGCTGGAGCCTTGTGACGCCTGGTAAAGACCTGCCCCTGCCCTTTGCACCAACTCCTCAGTGACCAATGAACATGGCTATGTTGCAGAAATGTCTAAGGATGCAATACTTTAAATTCAGATTTTTTTTTAAAGGCGTATGGACAGAAAACATGTAATAGTGCAAAGCAAAATTCAAGGATCCACTTCATCTTGTAGGCATTGAAGGACTTTCTCTGTCAGTTTGTTGTTTGTTTGTTTGTTTTTTAGATAGAGGATCTCAATACATTGCTTAGGCTGGCCTCAAACTCCTGGGCTACAGCCATCCTTGTGCTTAAGCTTCCTGAATAGCTGGGATGACAGGTGCATGCCACTGTGCCTGGCTCTGCCTGTTTGAAAATTGCACTGAAATCCTTTATTAAAGGCAGCATTATATTGAGGATAGGGAATGCAAAGATGATATTTGGGAGTAGTGTGCCCGCCCCTTGCCAGGGCTGACATTTCAAGGGAGTAAAATTGTAAGCTGTCTTCAAATTGTCCCTGAGAAGACTGTGGAAAAAGCCCTGATTCTATTTTATGATACTTATTCAGGATTATAATCTAAACTTTAGAGATTCATGCTTTCAATGAAGAAGTGAAATTACAGGGGGGCTTAACCTGTGTGGACACTAGAATCATTTTATGGATATGGTATCTTCTAAGGAGACTGCCTGAATAATAATCACAGGCCATTCCCCCTTTGTAGATCATTATGTCTTGGGGGATTGGCTTCCAGAGTTCTAGAGCTTGGGACACTAGCTAGAAATTTTATGCAGGTATCTGGGGAAATGAAGCACAGGGATGTCAGTATAAGATTATGAAAGTTGTCAGAATCAAAAGGTAGTCACCTGTGTTAAAACTGTGACCAGTGGAGCCAGGGAAGGCAGTGAAGGGAGGTTCTCACACAGTATCCCTGATAACAAGAACTATCACATAAGATTGCAAAAACCACAACCTTGGTTAGGCCACTGCATCCTTACACAAAAAAATACTTCTGTGAGGATATCTGTCCAGCAACTGCCTATCCTACCTTGGACTGATGTCACTCTTGTTATTGACCCTTCTAGCCAAGGATAACTGTCTAAAAATGACCTGTGTAACTCTCCTCATTTTTCATTTAAAAAGCCTCATTGTCTTCCTTTATCTCCCTGAATATGCCCATGTGTATTCCCACTGGAATGCTCGTTTCTTTCTTTTCTTTTCTTTTTTTTTTGAGACGGAGTCTCGCTCTGTCGCCCAGGCTGGAGTGCAGTGGCCGGATCTCAGCTCACTGCAAGCTCCGCCTCCCGGGTTCCCGCCATTCTCCTGCCTCAGCCTCCCGAGTAACTGGGACTATAGGCACCCGCCACCTCGTCCAGCTAGTTTTTTGTATTTTTTAGTAGAGACGGGGTTTCACCGTGTTAGCCAGGATGGTCTGGATCTCCTGACCTCGTGATCCGCCCGTCTTGGCCTCCCAAAGTGCTGGGATTACAGGCTTAAGCCACCGCGCCCGGCAGCCCATTTCTTTTAAAGAGGGTCTCCAAAAGGTTTCTTTTAGAGAGCCTCTCTCAATGTAAGTTATTTGGATTTGACAAGGTCATCAGAGTAAGAAAGGAAGTGTGGCACCATAAGATCAGGGAAGGATCCATAAAAGGGAGATGGGTTCTCGTCACCTCAAGCTGCAGCTGTCATCCATGTGATTTCTTAGGGTCCCTAGTGTTCTTGGTTCATACTAATTTCCAGGAAGGGAGAGTGGTGCTTACATGATTAGGGCAGGGTTAAGGGTTCAGTTCACCAATCCCCCCTTTCCACTGTCCCTGGTTTGCCAGAGTGAGAATAGGGTAGCTAATGGATCATGAACTGAGTAAGAAGGGGCAGAGGGTGAGAGGGGACAGGCAGAAGAGAAGATAGACAGGTTCTCTTCTCCTACCCCTTCTCAAGCCTATAGCCAGTGTATTCCCACTGGAATGCCCGTTTCTTTTAAAGAGGGTCTCCAAAAGGTTTCTTTTAGAGAGCCTCTCTCAATGTAAGTTATTTGGGTTTGAGAAGGTCATCAGAGTAAGAAAGGAAGTGTGGCACCATAAGATGAGGGAAGGATCCACAAAAGGGAGATGGGTTCCTTTGGTGCACAGGGTTCCTTAGGCAGGTGCAGGGCACACAGCTTAAGGGCTGGGTTCTGGGGCTTCTGCAAGAGTGTGCATGGATGGGCAGCTGGGCTCTGCTTCTAGTGGGCTTCCTTCTCTTTGGGATCCTGCTTTCAGAGGCCTCCAAAATCCTGATGACTACCACACAGGGTGAGTGCTTGGCGGGAAAATCCAGAGACAAGTATGTTCCAGGTACCAGGCATGGGCACTGGCAGTTCTGTCACAGGGTCATCCAGGTAGGTTTCCACGCTGGGCTGGTTGGTGTCTCAGGCTGGAAAAGGAAGAGGCTGGTAGGGGCCGTGGAGCCAAGAAGGGCCTCTAACCTGGGGTGAAAAAGACAGTTCTGGAGAAAACGGAAGTTTCCTTTTCCCTCTCCAGCTCTGGACGTGCGCTGCATCGCACAAGGCTGGAGCCAGCATTTAATTTCCCAGTCCAATACGTTCGCCCTGGGCCACCTTCCTCAGTGCTGGAGAGACGTTCGGTTGCTCATTCAGTTCTTCTAAAGGGGTGCTCGGTAGTTGCCAATAGAAATTGTAGCAAGCATTTTCAGGCTCTTAAAGACGGAGGAAAGGTGCTCCTGGACGTGCCACAGCAAATTGGGGTTGTTTTCATCCATAGGAATCCCGGAGAACTGGCTGGGGCTGGTGAGAGGACCCCTGGACAATCGGGTGTTTGGAAGCCCTTTTATCTTTCATTCAAGCTACTGGAAAGGTTTTGAAGGATAAGTGGGGCAGTTAGTTTTGCATTTTGTGCCCCTATTTTTATTTCTTTTACTTTTATCCCCAAAGGAATAGAAGATAAAAGAGAAAATATATCATGGGAAAGGAGGGCGCTCCCCAAGACCCTTCTTAAGCCCACCCTGAAAGGATGGTGGGCTGTCTCTTAGATCAATTTAAGATCGTGGAGAATCTGGGATTCCTGGAGCTGGATGAAACCAAGGAGTCCATTTAATTCGGCCTTTCCATTTTATTTTCCTAAGGGGGATACCAAGGATTAAGGAAATCGAGGCACCGTTTTCAACAGTGCACCCAGCCTTCCTAATGGCCCTTGAGGTGTTGACTCCTGATGCCTTACTCCGAGTCGGGAGTGGTGGCTCACGCCTGTAACTCCAGCACTGCGGGAGGCCGAGGTGGCTGCATCGCCTGTCGGAAGTTGGAGACCAGACTGACCAATATGGTGAAGCCCTGTCTCAACTAAAAATACAAAAATTAACCGGACGTGGTGGTGCATGCCGGTAGTCCCAGCCATTCGGGAGGCTGAGGCAGGAGAATCGATTGAACTCGGGAGGTGGAGGATGCAGTGAGCCGAGATGGTGCCGCTGCACTCCAGCCTGGGTGACAGAGCGACCCTCCATCTCAAAACAACTACAACAAAAACAGTTGTAGAACGCTGTGACTCCGTGTTAATCCTTTTTTGCGTGTTTGTTTTTCCTGATCTTCAGGAGAAATTAAAAGTGGATCTCTTCAATTACACTGTTTCCCTGCCTCAGTCTTCAAGAGGGAGTTGATGTGGTTTGTGAGGTGCTAAAATCCCGGGCTTTGTTCTAGAAAACATTCTGGCTCATCAAGACCCACCATGAATGGATGCATATGTGGTCACCCCTTGTCTCTGCTTCTTACATGGATAAAATGTGACTAAGAGCAGGCAGTCTGAGGGGTAGGAGATTTTCACTTTATGTATTCCTTATTACCTCAGACCACACAAGTGTGGATGTTAAAAATAGTCACTCCCACAGATACATACTATTTCTCTAGCACCACAGCCTCTACTTCGAATCCAGTCGCTATGGGACTTCAGCTCCCAAATAATACTTGCTTCTAATTTTTGGCCATTGCCATACCTTCTTTCCTGATCTGGCTTTCTCTGCTGCCAAGACTCTTAGATTCAAGAAAACGCCCATACTGAAGCATGGTTTAGGAGAAGACATATGTAGAATTAAATGATTCAGACTTAGAGCTGTTGGAATTTTAACTTACTCTGAGGCTTGAGAGGAATGTGAGTTACATAACATGCAGTCAAGTAGCATGCAGCTGCAATTTATGCTTCTCTGATTATAGATTAACCTCCTTCCTTATTCTTCTCTGGTAGATAATTAGGAAGACCAAGAGGTGCCAGAGACAAGACTCCCTCAGGTCCTAGCCCTTTTAAGGAGTAACAAAGTAATCTTCCTGGGGATGCAGCAATCTGTAACCAATCAAATCACTGTAATGTGTGCACTGATTTTGTATGGCAAATGTTGTAATACTGCTAAAACTTCTCTGTTCTTACCTTTTAAGTGAAATCTTAACTTCTCCATTTCAGAACACTGACCCCATTTGTTTGGAGTCAGTGTTTTCTGGGTGGTCATCCTCAAGCTTTGCACTGGAATAAACTCTGTACCTAATCATGTTTTCTAAATGTCATTATGTAAGGTCGACACATTAGTGTGATGGAACTTGTACCTCTCCTGAGAATCAAACTTTTCTTTCCTTAGTATCCCAAGATTGTTCTAGAACGGGCGACATCCTAGTCTGTCTTGCAACTGGAATCCCATGGAATCCAGTTGCAAGAGAGACTAGGATGTCGCCCGTTCTAGAACAATCCCACAATTTTCCTGAATGTCTTAATTTGACTTTGCACAAAATTCAGGCCCCAAATAAGAAATATCCTGCCAAATATTGAAAGTAATGGCAAAACTGCAATTACTTTTCCACCATCCTAATACATTTCAATCTCAAGAATTTTGGCTGTAAGTGTTGACTACATATTTCTCCCTCCAGTGGAAGTTTCTTGGACTCACCCTTTAGCTCCTATATTTCTATCTCCTACAGTAACATAAAATTCCGAAGTGAAGGATCCCAGAAATAGCTCTGATTGGTTGTCCATCAATAATTCTTCAACTCACATTCACAGCTCTGTGCCATATTTTCCACCAATGCAGTTATTTCTTTTGGGCACAGTACTTCCATAAAATCTCTGGTCAGAATGCAACATGTATCTTGGAATAAGAAATGCCTAAGGTCTGAGCACAGAGAAGAAGCTCATCACACTGACATGGAGACCACGAGTCATAGAAGAAATCTTTGGTGGAAGATTGCCACAGATCAGGGATTTGGGCAGTTGGAATATAGGTGCCTGGGCTGGGGCTTACCCAAAGTGAAATGGAAGAACTGGTGAAGCTTGTCTTCACGTGTTCACTATTCCACTTCTTGTTTCCTAGACTTTTTTCTCCTGGCTTTCCCCCATACCTCCACAAACCCCTATCATGTGAGCTGCACCCGGCAAAATCATAGAGGTGGAATTGCCTGAGGCCTTGAGGGCCCAATCCTAGCCCAGTGTGTCCAGGAGGTGGCACATGGGGTCAAAAGAGATTATTCTCTAGCTCTAAAATTTAATGTCAACCTGCCTTGCTGAGTTTTTGTCTTACTTGGAGCCTGTTATTTTTGTTGGGAGAGGGAGCATGGAAGAGTGCTCTTTCTCACTTCTGGAATGGGACTGTCTGTCTTACGCCTGTATCACCATATGCCTGTATCACCATTGTATCTTAGAAGGTGTCACCTTATTTTGATTTTACAGGTTCACAGATGAGACTCTGGATTTTGGACTGCTGAGTTGATACTGAAACCAGTTAAGACTTTGGAATTAGAGGGTTGGAATGGATGTATTTGTATGTGATAAGGACATGAGTTTTTGGAGGGCAGTGACAGAATGTTCCTGATATTCCAGTCTTGAGGCACAATATCTTCAAATAAACTGCTTGCAGATATTAATCACATCTAAAAAATAACATCAGAGCAACACACAGATTAGAGTTTGATTTAATAACTAGGTTCAATGGTATATGTCAAGTTGACATTTAAAAAACACAGTTTAATACAACTCTTCTATAGCATACTGGGAATATACTAACTCTTCCCCAGAGTAGAGGTCCTTGGGTGATGTTCACTCTTATCCCTGACATTCTGTAACATAAATACTGTGAAGTAATATATTAGATTTTAAGGTGATAGAGTGAGAAGAACACAATAGTATTCTACACACTCACAAATTCATAACAAAATAAAAGGTAAATACTCATAACATTTACAATCCTTTTGCAACTGATCATATGGTGATAGCTAGCATTTGTATATCATATGCCCTTTGCCCTCGGCAAGTACTGCAATTGATTTTTTCCTGACTGGGAAGGGGTTCCAAATATTCATTTTTGAAGAGTTGGGGCTATTAGTTTTCCTTCCTGAATTGGGCTATTGTAGATTTTTTGTTGACTTTAATAAAAAGGCATGGGCATACTTAGTGATGTGCTAACAGAGTTCCTATATCCCAGGCTTACTCTTCTTTTTAATGACCTATAACAGTAAACCAAAGAAATGATCGCAGTTGTGACAAGTGCTACAAAGAAAATGAAAACATAGTATTTGCTTCTTTTTTTTTTTTTTCCCAACTTTTATTTTACGTTCGGGGGTTTATGTGCAGGTTTGTTACACAGGTAAATGTGTGCCATGGTGGTTTGCTGCACAGATCCTCCCATCACCTAGATATTGAGCCCAGCATCTATTAGTTATTCTTCCTGATCCCCTCCCTCCTCTCCCCACATCCTCTGACAGGCCCCAGTGTATGTTGCTCCCCTCCGTGTGTTCATGTGGTCTCATTATTTAGCTCCTATTTATAAGAGAACATGCAGTATTTGGTTTTCTGTTCCTGCATTAATTTGCTGAGGATGGCTTCCAGCTCCATCCATGTCCCTGCAAAGGACATGATTTTGTTCCTTTTCAGACTTACTCTTTACATCAGCGTGTAGTAGCAACCCAATTTCCCTTGGTAATCATGTCTTGCATGATAAATCCAGTCCAACATTTCAATCTCCCTACACCTTTACATACCTTCCTCTTCAGTGTCCCAAGGCAATTCTGGTATTTCAGCTTCATTTAGTGCAGGCTACCCTTTGTTTCATTTTTAACTCAACCAGACAAACACAGAGCTGTATATAACCCATCGAGCTGCAACGCTATATTGAGAATTTGTGCTTTGTGGGCCTGTATCAATAAATTCATCTCGAGTGAACTTTATGTTCCTTCAACCATTATTTCACACTATTAACTTACATTCTCACATGTATTCACCAGATTTCTGTCTGTATAAATTGAAAAAAATGCGCACTACTTTTGGTATGTACTATGTTTTCCGTTGGTTCACAATTTTAATTTCTCTTTCAAGCCTGTTGGGACTAGAGTCTAGATAGAGTTCTACAAGTCAAGAGGTTTGGTGGAAGTAGATTCTGAGGATAATCAGCAGTGTCTTCCAATTAAAATACTTCAGAGGTGCTAGTACACTTTCCTTTGAAAAATCAGGATGAACTTTCTCAGACATGAATAGCAGGGTTGCTCCTACTGGCAAAGAAGATGCAGGAGAATTCAGAGGTTAAGTATCCTCAGCTTCATCAGGATCTACCCTACATGTTTCATTCCAATTTTCAGAATCTCATTCCTTCCCAATCAATTCCCTCAGTTTAGCAGAAGATACTTTGCCTGTTTGGGAATTCAATTTGCACTGTAATTCTGCCACTCTCAGGATGAGACTCTAGATTTGATTCTCTGAAACCTCAGGCTGATGACAATGGGAGATAAATACATTCCTCTGGGAAGACATAGAAGGTTTCAGATCATTTATGTGGAACTTGAACTTGGAATTTCAAGCCCTGAGTTCATCCTTTTTCTTTACTTCGTCTACCACAGTTAGGAGCAGTCATCCTCATTACATTTATTAGTTTGACTAAAATATTTTAAGGTATCACAATTACTCAGAGATTTGCCTTTTATGAATATTTGATTAGGAATCCAGTAGTAATATTTTACAAATCTTTTTACCACATTGCACCATAGACTATCATTGTCTTCTTTACCACTGGAAAGAATACTTATGCCTTAAAATATAATCAATCATGTCAGAAACCCAATACCACAAACCCAGATCTAGTTTTTTGAACTGGATCTGGTAGATACTATCTCTACACATGGTGAAACCCTTGGAATTACACCAGTTGCTAGGAGTAGAAACAAGCAAAAACGTTGCTTAAGTACTCCAGAGATTTTGTTCTTTTTACTTTATTTGACAGCCTAGAGGCAGACTATTGAGGGCTTGCACGATGGCTCCATCATACTGTCCGTCGTCCCCATTTTCCTGTTTCTTTTTTATCTTTATTGCCCCAAACTTGCTGTCTGGTAGGTGGCTTTCAAGAAAAACTTAATATTTAAATGTTTGTACCCTCATATTTGCTTTTGCATTCGCAGATGGAATTAAGTTTCTTCTTAAAAGTTTAAAATGCATGATACCTGGGTTAAACCACTGAAAAGAAAACATTAGATATCTGAGGTCGCCCTGGAAGAACCATAGTTCTAATTGCTTAATTCTGGGACAATTCTTCAGACAATTCAGATAAAAGGATGAAATAGCTACTATGCATACTCCCTGCAGATACAGGAAAGGACCCAGACCCTTGTCAAATCCGTGAAAGAACTTGCCTTGTAGTCTGCAGAGCTGGGTGCCTGGCATCTACTCAGTTCTGTGAGTTCTCATACTGCAAGGATGCTGCACACAGCCAGGATTATGTTATATACAGAGGGATGTGTGTGTGTGTGTGTGTGTGTGTGTGTGTGTGTGAGAGAGACAGACAGACAGAGAGAGAGAGAGAGAGAGAGAGAGAGAGAGAAAGAGAGAAAGAGAGAGAGAAAGAGGGAAGTGTAAGGTCTGAATCACCAGTAATTATACCTGCCTGCTCCTGAGAGCAGGATGTGCAGGAGTGGGAATGGCAAGGGTAGGGTGGATGTCATAGACACACAATGAAGGAGAGCGTAATGTAGATATTTTCCTCTAACTAAGCCACAAGGTTTCTTCTTATCTGGCAAAGTAACTGCTAGGGAACATGTGAAAAACAGAAGTAAAAAGAGACAAAAAGAGAAAAGAAGAGAAGAAACCAAGGATGAAAACAGCAAAAATGTCATCCTCTGCAAATACAGAGAAGGAGGGAGAACCTTGAATCACCTATAATTACTCCTGCCTGCTCCCAAGAGTTGTGGTTTTAAGTTTCACCTAGTAATGAGGCACCCTAGCAGTAAGGTTTCTGGGGACAACAGAAGGACAGGAAAGTGCTGCCTAAAAGAAAGAAGACCATGTGCTGAATACTACCTTACAAAACATGGGAGACAAGTTTTGATGCTGTTCTAGAAACCAAACCATTGCCAGCAAAACTTCCTGCTTGCTTCTCTCCCAGTGCAAATGGCTTGAGCTTTCACAGTCACTGAGATATCCTAGGCAACAGGAGTGTAAACTTGAGAAAAGGCAGAACCAGAGTAGAGATTGACAGTGAGCAGAGCCAATCAGGCTGTGAGTCTGCAGCAGTAATCGCAGGCCGTCCAATTAATACTAAGAGAGTGGACCAGGGCCTCTGAGGAAGAAAGGTAAGAGGGAGGAGGCTAAGGTGGCTTGGGAGGAACCAGTTTTCCTAGATGCAGGAGACAGCGTCCATAGTTTCAGTTTGAAGCAACTGGTGGCAAAAGGTTAGCATTTAAGGTAAATCAATTTTTTTAAATCTATTCTATAATTTGATGTTTGGTTTTTTTCTTCTTGGTGTGTCTTAGCCAAGAAAAGAAGACAGTAGATGGTACTCTCTAAAAAGAAAACCTAAAAGTCTTTGAGAGTTCTTGGACTAACGAAGCCATCACTAGGCTGTTAGTGAAAAGAGGAAAGAGCTTGGTACTGGGAAAGATTTTTGTAATCTTTGCAAAAAAATGCTTAGATAAACATGTACAAAAATCAATTTCATTCAGTAAAGGGGAAGGAAGTAAACATTACTGAGCAGTCATTAAGTACTAGGTATTTGAGCGTGAAGGGTTTGGGTGAATTGCTCTAACGATCCTGATGACCACTGATAAAACTGAGTTTCAGGGAGGTTCAGCATTTCCAAGACACAGAACAATAAAACATTTCAACTTTCATTCAGACCTTGCTTTGTCTGATACTTAAACTTATGCTATTTCTGCTATACACTGATAACTGAGAATCAGAATAAAAATTAGAATGCTTATTAAAGTGTACTTACATGGCTTGTTCAAAATTATATCAAATATTTGATTTGATTCATCAGAGACTTGAGTGGGTCCTTCTTTACATTCTCAGTAAAGGACACCACCAATGACCCAGGCAGCCATCTCTATTGTCTTCAGTCTGAGGAGTATTTAAGCCATATTAAGTAGATGAAATTATTTCCTTTTTTTTTTTTGACTTATTTTTTCCTCAAACCCTACAACCACAAAAATCTATTTTGTAATTAAAAGTTTTAAATATTGAGATTTGAATTTCAGGCATACATTTGTATTTATATTCTGATAGCAATTACCCAATAGTAATGGCAATGATAAATTCTGATAGCAATATAACAGCATCTTGCTAAGCCCTGATGATATGATGATAGGAAACACAAAATATACAGCCCTTGCTCGTAAGGACCTTATAGTCTGTCTAGCAAGGCAAGTAATTCTGAAAACAAATTACATTGTCAGGCAATGTGAATGCTATTTGGACTTCACCACATGATTATGGAAGGATGGGTGGGACTTCTCTGGGCCAACAGGAAAAAGAAGGTGTACCTGAAAGTATGACTACATGTACAAAGGCACAGAGATATAGAATGCTATGGTGTGTTTGGGGAAAGTGAGTGAGTAGAGATGCAGGATAGATTTTGAATGGATGGAGAATTACTAGAAATGGCTAGAGACATAGGAAGGGTCAATGCATGAATTCAGTGCTAAGAACTTTCATTTTACCTGTATACAATGTGGAACCATCAAAAAGTCTTAAACTAGATCGTGAAGTTCATGTTTTCATTTTCTAAAGATTGCTCAGTCTTCTGAGAGACAAAGCAGAGAGGGCAAAGCTAGGAGCAGGAAACCAGCTAGTAGACAGTTGCAATGGTGGAAATGAGAAGTTACCATGCCGTGGGCTGAGTCAGTATCCGTGGCAATGGAGATAAGGGAATGGAAATGCAGGATGTGTCAAGGTAGTGAAACTCTATAGGACTTAGCTGCCAATTGGATGTAAAGGGAGAGGAAGAGTCTAGGATGATAGTCAGTTAGTGATCCGGGTAAATGGTATTGCTGTTTCCTGAAGCAAGGAGTAAGGAAGATAGGTAATGAATTTGGCTCTGGAACATTAAACTGAAAGTGTCTGTAGGTCACCCAAGTGCACATGTTTTGTGAGAAATCTGGCTCCAGAGAGTGCCTACATTAGAATAAAGTTTGGTAGTCATCATTGTATCAGGGGATATGGCTGAGATTGCCATAGGATAGTGGAATAGTGAGAAGAGAATAGATAACTGAAGCCTGAGAAACAGCACTTAAGAAGCAGGTGAAGACAAGGAAGAACCAAAATAGGACAGATCCAAGAGGGAGGAGGAGAGACAGGAAATTAGATTTATAGCCATTGACAGAAAGCGTGTTAAAAAGGAAGAATGACCAATAGTCAACTCTTGGGAGATGTGAACTAAGGGCTAATGACTGTTGAAGTTGGCAAACAGTTTAGCAATGACTTATTGGAGAGTATATTTGTTGGAATGACAGAGTGAAGACCATACTGAAATGGACCAAAGTATGAATGGGGCATGAGAAAGTGGAAAGTCTGGACATTCTTTCAAATAGTTTGACTTTGAGGGATGATAGCTAGAGGGAGTCCAGGACTGAGGGACAACAGCGGATTCATGAACTAAAGGAAGGAGCTGGTGGAAAGGAGGAAAAGGGCATAACTGATGGCTGAGAGTCTTAGAGGGTTAGGCTTCTGTGTTACAGGTAGAGAGGGCATCCTTAGATGGGAGGAAGTTCAGAACTCTCTTGGGGGAGGGATGATGAAGTCAGGATGCCCTAATAGCTCTATATTTTTATAGATTTGGAGGAGGGTGATGTGAATTTGTTCATAACTTGTGGCTCCATTTTTTTCTGGGTCTTTCAAGGCAAGGTCTGGAGTGGCAAAGATTTGGATTAGCCTTTGAGGAGACTGGAATAAGAACCTGACCAACATCATAGAAAAGTAGAGTTGTGTGTTGCAGAAGGCCTAGCTGTGGTTAAGGAAGAAATGCAGTGACACCTGTCCCTGCTGGCATGTGGGTTTATTTAGCTGCACTTCAGTCTGCCTTTAAGTACATGGAGCATGGGCAAATTGAACCAAGTTAGCTATTATTTTGAGAGGGTGGGAGATTGACAAATGAGAGTCAAGAAGGAAGGCACTGGTACTGGATGGTCAGAAAGATGCGCAGAGTGTGTAAAATGGATAAGAAAGGAAGTGAATCCAGAAGGGAAAATGAGGTAGGTAATGTCTGGGGTGAAAATGTAGGGCCAAAAGACTGGAGGTCTCATAAGGTCAGAAGCAAATTGGAATAATGGAACTGAACAGTGCAGAGAAAGTCAATCTTGAATTTTGAACTTTCAGTCTGGGCACAGTGGCTCATATCTGTAATCTCAGCATTTTGGAAGGCCAAATTGGGAGGATTGCTTGAGCTTAGGAATTCAAGACCAGCCTGGGCAACATAGCAAGATCCTGTCTCTACTAAAAAGAAGTAAAAATTAGTTGAGTGTTGTGGTGCGCCCCTGTAGTCCTAGCTACTTGGGAGGCTTTGGTGGGAGGATCACTTGTGCCCAGGAGATTGAGGCTGCAGTGAGCTACGATGGCACCACTGTGCTCCAGCCTGGGCTACAGAGTGAGATCCTGTCTCAAAAAAAAAAAAAAGAATTTTGGACTTTCAGAGGAGACCAGATTTGGTTGGGAGAGAATGCTGAGACAAAAAACAGGTAGAGTTGAGTTGGTAGAAAGCAAGGAGCTCCAGGAACTTCATAGCTGCCTGTTGGATGGATTATCTAGATGAGCTCTAGGTTTTCCCAGATTGATGACACTATTTGAAATGGAGAGGACATCTCTGAGGCAACATTCAGAGTCTCAGTGATTTATAAACTGACAGAACCAAAGAGGAATATAGGAAGTCTGTCCAGCTAGGCTGTGCTTCAAAGAAGGATGTGGGTATAGGTCATGACGTGGAGGTGACAGGCTGCATCTTAAAATCTGTGAGGTTCCTTAATACTTAGAATTTGGGGTAAGAGGTGCTTTCATCTGAGAAGACTGCAAGAGGGGTAGGGTTCCTTAGGCAAAATCAGATACCATCCAGGATAAAGACATTGTACCAATCAGTGTCTTGGCAGGAAATTGATGGCACATTCAAAAGTAGTAACAGAAAAGAGTTTAATGAAGGACAATTCACAGAAGTGTGGATAGGGCTAAGCAATATAGAGAAAGCATAATGAGACACCCAGCAATGCCGCAGTCAGAAGGGGCAAGAAAGGTGTTATCCATAGCCCTAAAGGGGCAAAAGGAGGAGTGGTTTTCATATCTCAATCAAAGCATTTCTGTAGGGAGGGCTGCCTTTGGTGAAGGATATGGTCACTGAAAAACTGTGGCTTGGCAGAGTGGAAGCTGGGGAAATAAATACTCCAACCTCTATCTCCTCCTCTCCTCTGATCTTCTGCTGATGCCTCCAAATGGTGGAACACAGCTGGAAGCCAGTGAGCAGGGAAGTGTGGTTAACACAGTTTATGGAGGTTAACCTCTTGTAGCACAGATGTGAGTGGGGAATGAATCAGGAGAAGCACACGGGCTAACAATATTCATCTCATCAGTGACGACTGCTGTTCAGAGGTTGATCAAGATGAGGAGGCTTATAATTGAATGAGGAATAGAGGAAAATCTGGGTGTCTCTGGATGGAAGGTGCGCTTGGTGCCAAGAGGGCCAACCTCTGCTCGTAACTTGTGGAGGTGGTGGTGAGGTGCTCCAGAGCAAGGAGTGGGAGTGTTTAGCTCGTGGAATAACACTTTTGGCTTCAACTGTTGCTTTAATCTCTTGGAAAATGAAATAAGAATTTTCTTTGTAAAATGTTGCTCTTTATTCTGATATCAGACAGCTTTGTATAAAGAAAACATATCAAGGTTCAAAAGAGCAGTTTTCTGTATTTCAGAAGTCAACAGATTGGCATTTGGGAGAAGATGGCATTACAAGACACAAATGTAGAAATGGCCACATGTTGGCTTCTCACAGGCAGGTTTCCTAATGCCCATGAATGTTTGTTCAATTCATGATATTCTTTGGAGCAGATTGTCTCCCACATTTTTAGCCATAATTCCATTGCCACTCAACATACTGCTTTTCCTGCAGTCTGAGAATAATTTTAAAATTCTTGTATATTTTCTTGTAAACTGAAGTCAAATAGAATTAAAATTTCCCAAACTAAAAAGTATAGTTTGAGACAGCAGGACAGTCTTTGGTTGAGAGGTGGATGACAGCTCTTCTTACTTTCTTTAGAAGCTCTGCTTAGTGTGTGTCCTCTCTGCAGTTACCCCTCTAGCCTAGACAGGAGTTCTTCACGCCTAGGGAGGAGCAGGCAAACACTCTTCAGTAACAAACAGCATCAGTCCTTCTTACTTAGTGTACTTTGGACTCAATATTGCTAATAAGCCTGACCCAGTTTTATAAATGAGTGCCCTGTGAGAAATGCAAATCAAAACCACAATGAAATACCATCTCACACCAGTTAGAATGGTGATCATGAAAAAGTCAGGAAACAGCAGGTGCTGGAGAGGATGTGGAGAAATAGGAACACTTTTACACTGTTGGTGGGACTGTAAACTAGTTCAGCCATTGTGGAGGACGGTATGGCGATTCCTTAAGGATCTAAAACTAGAAATACCAGCCATCCCTACTGGGTATATACGCAAAGGATTATAAATCATGCTGCTATAAAGACACATGCACACGTATGTTTACTGCGGCACTATTCACAATAGCAAAGACTTGGAACCAACCCAAATGTCCATCAATGATGGACTGGAGTAAGAAAATGTGACACATATACACCATGGAATACTATGCAGCCATAAAAAAGGATGAGCTCATGTCCTTTGTAGGGACATGGATGCAGCTGGAAACCATTGTTCTCAGCAAACTATCGCAAGGGCGGAAAACCAAACACTGCATGTTCTCACTCATAGGTGGGAATTGAACAATGAGATCACTTGGACACAGGGTGGGGAACATCACACACCGGGGCCTGTCGTGGGGTGGGGGTAGGGGGGAGGGATAGCATTAGGAGATATACCTAATGTAAATGACGAGTTAACGGGTGCAGCGCACCAACATGGCACATGTATACATATGTAACAAACCTGCACATTGTGCACATGTACTTTAGAACTTAAAGTATCATTTAAAAAAATGAGTGTCCTGTGGTGACTATAGGGGTTTCCTGTTTTAAAAAATGAACATTTTTTGAGATAAACCAGGTCAGGGGCCAAATTTGGCCCACGGGGTGTGGTCTGATGTCCCGGGCCTAGATTATTTTAGATTATGTTTGCCTGCACTGACGACATCCTTCCTAACTGCCCATGGAAAAGTGAGTCTTATTTGCTTTGGGTGAACGGAGGTGAAAAGGGAGAAGTCATCAATGTGTTGACATCTGCCCTTAGGGCTTTCCTTAGTCTTCTGCATCAGAGTGACCTGGTTGCTCCATGTTTAGAAAGCTTCATGCTCCACATGGTTTTGTGAAATAAATTATCCACAGATAATTTACAAAAGGCTGCTGGGGGACTGGCAGATGCAAAAGGCCCTGCTCAGAATCTTCGTTTTGCTACTGATGTATGAACTGAGACAACCTCCAAATCTCTCTGTAGCTCAGTTTCCTTATTTTGTGAAAAGTGGATATAGCTATGTCTGTAACCTATACGAATTGTTATCAAGACTTACTTTATACCAGACAAATTTTCTGTTCTAAACAAACTGTGAAAAACTTGCAAGACACAGGCCACCCTTTTAGCAGAGAACATGGGACAGAGTAAGTGTGCAGAAAATGTTTCCTATTACTCTTGTTCTTATCTTTTGCATAGTCCTGGAGGTCAGCAAAGTATTTCTGTATAAGGCCAGAGAGTAGGAAATTTAGGCTTCATGGTCCAGAAGGTCTATGATGCAGCTATTCAACTTTTGAGTTGTAATGCGAAAGCTGCCACAAACCATATATAAATACAAGCATGTGGCTATTTTCCAAAAAAATGTTATTTACAAAACCAGGTGGAGGGCCAAATTTGGCCCATGGGGTGTGGTCTGATGTCCCAGGCCTGGATTATTTTAGGTTATGTTTGCCTGCACTGAGGGCGTCCTTCCTAACTGCCCATGGAAAAGTGAGCCTTATTTGCTTTGGGTGAACGGAGGTGAAAGGGGAGAAATCATCAATGTGTTGATGTTTGCCCTTAGGGTTTTCCTTAGTCTTCTGCATCAGAGTGACCTGGTTGCTCCACATGTTTAGAAAGCTTCATGCTCCACACGGTTTTGTGAAATAAGCTGATTTAGACATGCTCGCACTCTTACTTTTTGGAATAACAATATTTCTTCTGGCAACTGAGGCAGAAACTGTAAGTTGCCTACTCAGTAGCCACTGTCTTCTTTTTTATAAACAGAACCTTGTGGGTGGCAAAGTATCCAGTCAAAAATCAGGTTTCCCAGACTCCTTTGGAGTGGCTGATGAGATTTACATAGAAGGAACTGGGCGAGTCTTCTGGGAACCAGTTCAGAAAGGGCTGATTTCGTTGAGAAGAGCATCCTTCTTGCCTTTTCCCCTTTTTCTTTTCTTTTGCTTGGAGTGTGGAGGTAATAGCTGGAGCTGCTATGGCTATTATGTATGAATATTATATACCTTTAGGCAACTTTGAGTATAAAAACTATGCTAGGGTAGAAAGATAGGAGAGTCTGGAAACACTGATGACGACTTGAAGCACTTCCAGACTTCTTTTACGTGAAAGTAAAGTAAATCTCTATCATTTTCAGAGACAGGACCTACTTCTATTATGAGTTGCTGGACACAATTCATAACTGATATGCTGATCTACACTGATGTTGGCACTATGACATTGGATTTCTTTTTTTTTTTTTTCTTTTTGGGACAGAGTTTCGCTCTTGTTTCCCAGGCTGGAGTGCAATGTTGCAATCTCAGCTCACAGCAACCTCTGCCTCCCGGGTTCAAGCCATTCTCCTGCCTCAGCCTCTGGAGTAGATGGGATTACCGGCATGCGCCACCATGCCCTGCTAATTTTGTATTTTTAGTAGAGATGAGTTTCTCTATGTTGGTCAGGCTGGTCTCAAACTCCGGACCTCAGGTGATCCACCCGCCTCAGCCTCCCAAAGGGCTGGGATTACAGGTGTGAGCCACCGCGCCTGACCTGACATTGGATTTTTATCCCTTAACACTTTTTGGTTTTCTAGAAGTATCAGTTAAGAACAACTAGGATACAAATAATTGACTAGATTTCTAAGTGGTCATAAAGTAAACATTAAAATAGACAAATGACTCCAAAAGAAGCATTCATTCTAACGGACTGCAAGATAGTTACTAAGTGATTTTGGTGACTAATGGCTGCAAAAGGGCAAATGTCCACCAGAGCTGTGGCTTTACCTGCATCTAAAAGGGTGATAGAAGATGTACCAGTTGGGCTTTGTCCTTGCAGTGGGTTTGAAATAATTTTCTGAGGTCACGACTTCATAGCAAAAATGGAATATTTGAAAGTTACCTGGTTGATCTTAAGAGCATAACCATTGAAATCAAAAGAAGTTTTATTTTTCTTTTGTCTTGGTTTTATTTATTTGTTTATTTATTTCTCTATTTTGCAATTCAGCTAAATCTTTGCTTACCTTCGCACAGTTTAGGTAGCTTCTTACTCTGTTTCTTTAAGATGTTGCATCGAGCAGGTTGACCTAACTCAGAATAGACTGTAAGCTATTTCTTGGTAAAAACCCTAGAGACTCAAGGCACAGCAAAGGGAAAAGCAAGATGGAGAAGACAGCAAGGAGAGAGCTATTAGGAGAGTGCATGCCCCTGACATTCCCAGTGGGTGCTTATTATGAAAAGGACCCTGTAACCTTGGGGCCTCTGTATTTTATTAAACCTGGGTTTCTTTTTTTTTTTTTTTAACCACATTGTGTCAGTTACATGGGTTCTTGAATATTATGCTAAGCTGTTTATTTTGTTCTCTTTCATAGTCAAAAGTGCTGGAGAGACTGCTACTTGACAAAATTCTGCTGAGAGAAGTGGTTATAATGGAGTGACTTTCTCTCTCGTCATGATTCTCAGGGGTGAATCTCTTCTCACACTGGATTGCTAGTTATTTTACCCAGCTAAAGGTCACTATTTACGGTCAGTCCAAACATAGCAGGAATAAGCTTTTTGCCGTCTGTATCAGTTAGGAATAATTTGACTGCAAGTGACTGAAGACCTGACCAACAGCCTATTAAACAGATAATGCAAAGAGATTTATGTTTCTTACAAGACAGGAGTGTGAAGTCAAGAAATTGCCAACATTGGTGCAGCAGCTCGATGATGTCAGGGCTCTAAATTGGTATGGATATGATTCCCTTGGCCCTTCCCTCATGATTGCGTAGAGGCTGCCACAGTTCCAGACATTACATCCTCACTCAAGGCATGAGGAAAGCAAAAGAGATGAGAGAGATATTCCAGAGCTCTCAGCACTTTCCTTTGGGTCCCTTTGGCCAGAACTGGTTCCTATGCCTACCCAGTAGAAAGTGGAATACAGCAGAGAAAAAGGGGAATAGAATGACTTTGTCTCAGCCAGGTGGCAGTGTCTAAAAAACTAGCTGTAATTCAAATTTAATCAAGTTAAAACTACTTCTAGGAATGTAAACTTCCAAGGGTTGGAACCTTGGCTGTCTCATCATTCCTCTTGTATGGCACATAATAGGTGTTTTATAAACATGTGTTAATGCAGAACCAAGACTAGAGTGAGGCAAGGTAGGTGTTTAGGGTGCACTATTTAAGGAGACACTCATTCTCAGGCTTGGGCAAGTGTATGGTTGACATTTGCATGATTCTGAGACTGTGTGCCTCTTTAAACATTATGCCTTTTTCTTACTTAGCCCTACTCCCAACCCTGGTTCAGTGAATAAAATGAAATACGAATATGTATGAAGTAAACACTTTATCACAATGATATTTATAAAATATTATTTTTAAAATGTACCATATCACAAACATTAAAATAAGGACTGAATTCACATCTCAAAGATCACTAGAAAGAAGTAAAGACTGTGGTTTAGCATAAATGGGCTCTACACAAACCTGCCTATTGAGAGTGGCTGCAACATGCATTTTAAGCATTTTGAGAAAATGTATTTTGATGCACAGAAAAACTGGCAAGATGCCAGACCTCAGTGACATCTTATTTCCACAGTATGCTATTTCACTTAAGTATAGATGAAATGCCATCATACTTTATGTGGTATGTGGAAGTTGGAAATCCAAACAAAAACCAGATGTTTCATATATTCATACATTTTAGAAAAAATTTTAAAAATAAATTGTGGGAAAATAGTAAATGATATGAAGGTAATCAGTGCAGAAGTTTTGAGTTTGATTTAAAAATCCTCACGCATCTTTTTTTTTCTTTTTTATTGTACTTTAAGTTCTAGGGTACATGTGCACAACGTGCAGGTTTGTTACATATGTATACATGCGCCATGTTGGTGTCCTGCACCCATTAACTCATCATTTACATTAGGTATATCTCCTAATGCTATCCCTCCCCCCTCCCCCCACCCCACAACAGGCCCCGGTGTGTGATGTTCCCTACCCTGTGTCCAGGTGTTCTCATTGTTCAGTTGCCACCTATGAGTGAGAACATGTGGTGTTTGGTTTTCTGCCCTTGCGATAGTTTGCTGAGAACAATGGTTTCCAGCTGCATCCATGTCCCTACAAAGGACATGAACTTATCCTTTTTTATGGCTGCATAATATTCCATGGTGTATATATGCCACATTTTCTTAATCCAGTCCGTCATTGATGGACATTTGGGTTGGTTCCAAGTCTTTGCTATTGTGAATAGTGCCGCAGTAAACATACGTGTGCATGTGTCTTTATAGCAGCATGATTTATAATCCTTTGCGTATACACCCAGTAATGGGATGACTGGGTCAAATGGTATTTCTAGTTCTAGATCCTTGAGGAATTGCCACACTGTCTTCCACAATGGTTGAACTAGTTTACAGTTCCACCAATAGTGTAAAAGTGTTCCTATTTCTCCACATCCTCTCCAGCACCTGCTGTTTCCTGACTTTTTAAAGATCACCATTCTAACTGGTGTGAGATGGTATTTCATTGTGGTTTTGATTTGCATTTCTCTGATGGCTAGTGATGATGAGCATTTTTTTCAGGTGTCTGTTGGCTGCATAAACGTCTTCTTTTGAGAAGTGCCTGTTCATATCCTTTGCTCACTTTTTGATGGGGTTGTTTGTTTTTTTCTTGTAAATTTTTTTGAGTCCTTTGTAGGTTCTGGATATTAGCCCTTTGTCAGAAGAGTAGATTGCAAAAATTTTCTCCCATTCCGTAGGTTGCCTGTTCACTCTGATGGTAGTTTCTTTTGCTGTGCAGAAGCTCTTTAGTTTAATTAGATCCCATTTGTCAATTTTGGCTTTTGTTGCCATTGCGTTTGGTGTTTTAGACATGAAATCCTTGCCCAGGCCTATGTCCTGAATGGTATTCCCTAGGTTTTCTTCTAGGGTTTTTATGGTTTTAGGTCTAACATTTAAGTCTCTAATCCATCTTGAATTAATTTTTATGTAAAGTGTAAGGAAGGGATCCAGTTTCAACTTTCTACTTATGGCTAGCCAATTTTCCCAGCACCATTTATTAAATAGGGAATCCTTTCCCCATTTCTTGTTTTTGTCAGGTTTGTCAAAGATCAGATGGTTGTAGATGTGTGGTATTATTTCTGAGGGCTCTGTTCTGTTCCATTGTCTATATTTCTGTTTTGGTACCAGTACCATGCTGTTTTGGTTACCATAGCCTTGTAGTACAGTTTGAAGTCAGGTAGTGTGATGCCTCAAGCTTTGTTTGGCTTAGGACTGTCTTGGCAATGCAGGCTCTTTTTTGGTTCCATATGAACTTTAAATTAGTTTTTTCCAATTCTGTGAAGAAAGTCATTGGTAGCTTAATGGGGATGACATTGAATCTATAAATTACCTTGGGCAGTATGGCCATTTTCACGATATTGATTCTTCCTATCCATAAGCATGGAATGTTCTTCCATTTATTTGTGTCCTCTTTTATTTCACTGATCAGTGGTTTGTAGTTCTCCTTGAAGAGGTCCTTCATATCCCTTGCAAGGGATTCATTGATTTTTTTGGAGGGTTTTTTGTGTCTCTATCTCCTTCAGTTCTGCTCTGATCTTAGTTATTTCTTGCCTTCTGTTAGCTTTTGAATGTGTTTGCTCTTGCTTCTCTAGTTCTTTTAATTGTGATGTTAGGGTGTGAATTTTAGATCTTTCCTGCTTTCTCTTGTGGGCATTTAGTGCTATAAATTTCCCTCTACACACTGCTTTAAATGTGTCCCAGAGATTCTGGTATGTTGTATCTTTGTTCTCATTGGTTTCAAAGAACATCTTTATTTCTGCCCTCATTTTGTTATGTATCCAGTAGTTAGGTTGTTCAGTTTCCATGTAGTTGAGCAGTTTTGATTGAGTTTCTTAATCCTGAGTTCTAGTTTGATTACACTGTGGTCTGAGAGACAGTTTGTTATAATTTCTGTTCTTTTGCATTTGCTGAGGAGTGCTTTACTTCCGACTATGTGGTCAATTTTGGAATAAGTGTGATGTGGTGCTGAGAAGAATGTATATTCTGTTGATTTGGGGTGGAAAGTTCTGTAGATGTCTATTAGATCTGCTTTGTGCAGAGTTGAGTTCAATTCTTGGATATCCTTGTTAACTTTCTGTCTCGTTGATCTGTCTAATGTTGACAGTGGGGTGTTAAAGTCTCCCATTATTATTGTGTGGGAGTCGAAGTCTCTTTGTCAGTCTCTAAGTACTTGCTTTATGAATCTAGGTGCTCCTGTATTGGGTGCATATATATTTAGGATAGTTAGCTCTTCTTGTTGAATTGATCCCTTTACCATTATATAATGGCCTTCTTTGTCTCTTTTGATCTTTGTTCGTTTAAACTCTGTTTTATCAGAGACTAGGGATTGCAACACCTGCCTTTTTTTGTTTTCCATTTGTTTGGTAGATCTTCCTCCATCCCTTTATTTTGAGCCTATGTGTGTCTCTGCATGTGAGATGGGTCTCCTGGATACAGGAAATTGATGGGTCTTGACTCTTTATTCAATTTTGCCAGCCTGTGTCTTTTAATTGGAGCATTTAGTCCATTTACATTTAAGGTTAATATTGTTATGAGTGAACTTGATCCTGTCATTATGATGTTAGCTGGTTATTTTACTCGTTAGTTGATGCAGTTTCTTCCTAGCATTGATGGTCTTTACAATTTGGCATGTTTTTGCAGTGGCTGGTTCCTGTTATTCCTTTCCATGTGTAGTACTTCCTTCAGGAGCTCTTGTAGGGCAGGCCTGGTGGTGACGAAATCTCTAAGCATTTGCTTGTCTGTAAAGGATTTTATTTGTCCTTCACTTATGAAACTTAGTTTGGCTGGATATGAAATTCTGGGTTGAAAATTCTTTTCTTTATGAATGTTGAATATTGGCCCCCACTCTCTTCTGGCTTGTAGAGTTTCTGCTGAGAGATCTGCTGTTAGTCTGATGGGCTTCCCTTTGTGGGTAACCCGACCTTTCTCTCTGGCTGCCCTCAACATTTTTTCCTTCATTTCAACTTTGGTGAATCTGACAATTTGGTGTCTTAGAGTTGCTCTTCTCAAGGAATGTCTTTGTGGCGTTCTCTGTGTTTCCTGAATTTGAATGTTGGCCTGCCTTGCTAGATTGGGGAAGTTCTCCTGGATAATATCTTGCAGAGTGTTTTCCAACTTGGTTCCATTCTCCCCATCACTTTCAGGTACACCAATCAGATGTAGATTTGTTCTTTTCACATAGTCCCATATTTCTTGGAGGCTTTGTTCATTTCATTTCACTCTTTTTTCTCTAAACTTCTCTTCTCATTTCATTTCATTCATTTGATCTTCAATCACTGATACCCTTTCTTCCAGTTGATTGAGTCAGTTACTGAATCTTGTGCGTTTGTCATGGAGTTCTTGTGTCATGGTTTTCATCTCTATCAGTTTGTTTAAGGACTTCTCTACATTGGTTTTTCTAGTTAACCATTCATCAAATTTTTTTCCAAGGTTTTTAGTTTCTTTGCGCTGGGTTCGTAATTCCTCCTTTAGCTTGGAGAAGTTTGATTGTCTGAAGTCTTCTCTCAACTCGTCAAAGTCATTCTCCATCCAGTTTTGTTCTGTTGCTGGCAAGGACCTGCATTCCTTTGGAGGGTGAGAGGCTCTCTGATTTTTAGAATTTCCAGCTTTTCCATACTGTTTTTTCCCCATCTTTGTGGTTTTATCTACCTTTGGTCTTTGATGATGCTGACGTACAGATGGGGTTTTGATGTGGATGTCCTTTCTCTTTGTTATTTTTCCTTCTAACAGTCAGGACCTTCAGCTGCAGGTCTGTTGGAGTTTGCTCGAGGTCCACTCTAGACCCTGTTTGCCTGGGTATTCGCAGCGGAGGCTGCAGAAGAGTGAATATTGCTGAACAGAAAATGTTGCTGTCTGATCGTTCCTCTGGAAGCTTTGTCTCAGAGGTGTACCCAGCCGTGTGAGGTGTGAGGTGTCAGTCTGCCCCTAGTGGGGGATGTCTCCCAGTTAGGCTACTCGGGGGTCAGGGACCCACTTGAGCAGACAGTCTGTCCATTCTCAGATCTCCAACTGCATGCTGGGAAAACCACTACTCCCTTCAAAGCTACATCTGCAGAGGTTTCTGCTGTCTTTTGTTTGGCTATGCCCTGTCCCCAGAGGTCGAGTCTACAGAGGCAGGCAGGTCTCCTTGAGTTGCGGTGGGTTCCACCCAGTTTGAGCTCCACCCAGTTCGGCTACTTTGTTTACCTATTTAAACCTCAGCAATGGCGGGCGCCCCTCCCCGAGCCTCGCTGCCGCCTTGCAGTTAGATCTCAGACTGCTGTGCTAGCAATGAGGGAGGCTCCATGGGTGTGGGACCCTCCGAGCCAGGTACAGGATATAATCTCCTGGTGTTCCATTTGCTAAGACCCTTGGTAAAGCACAGTATTAGGGTGGGAGTGACCCAATTTTCCAGGAGTTGTGTGTCATGGTTTCTGTTGGCTAGGAAAGGGAATTCCTTTCCCCCTTGCGCTTCCTGGGTGAGGTGATGCTTCGCCCTGCTTCGGCTCTTGCTTGTTGGGCTGCACCCACTGTCCTGCACCCACTGTCCGACATGCCCCAGTGAGATGAACCCGGTACCTCAGTTGGAAACGCAGAAATCACCTGTCTTCTGTGTCGCTCATGCTGGTAGCTGGAGGCTGGAGCTGTTCCTATTCTTCTATGTTGGAGCCTAATCCCATACATCATTTTAATTAAAACAAACAGAGAAAAAAATAGCTGCTGCAACAGGAAGAGGCTAAGTAAAACTTTTCATCTTAACCAGAAGGGATTTACACTGAGCCTTAAGGACTTGAAAACCCAAGCAAGGACTTGAGATGGGAGAAGGGGTCATGTTTAGGGACTGTGAGTGGCCCAGCTTTGCTCTGCACTGCCGTCCTCACTCTCTGCTGGTATGAAATCCAGCAGCACTCCAAAGTATTCTTTTCCCTGAAGTTTTTCTTTTCCTGCATCTCTTATTTCAGGGACCTTCTCTGAGTCCCCAAAGCAATTAACCAGTTTTAAGCAACATCATGGTGTAGCTGTTGCATGAAGTGACTTAGAACTGTTTTCAAGGCCGGGCATGGTGGCTCACGCCCATAATCCCAGCACTGGGGGGCCAAGGTGGGTGGATCACAAGGTCAGGAGTTCGAGACCAGCCTGGCCAACATGGTGAAACCCTGTCTCTTCTAAAAATACAAAAATTAGCTGGGCGTGGTGGCAGGCGCCTGTAATCCCAGCTACTCGGGGGGCTGAGGCAAAAGAATCACTTGAACCCAGGAGGTGGAGGTTGCAGTGAGCTGAGAACACACCACTGCACTCCAGCCTGGGGGACAGAGCAAGACTCTGTCTCGGGAAAAAAAAAAAACCAAAACAACTGTTTTCAGCCCTGGCTCTGCTACTCCCTAGTGACACATTCTCAGACAAGTGACCTGGGTTCTTCAGGTCTCTGCTGACTTCCTGTAATAGGGCAGCAGTATTTGATAGAATCCACCACATGAGGCAATATGTGGATGTATGTAAAGTCCTTAGCCAAGGGCTTGGCCCCCAGCATAGTTACAACTGTATTACTACATGTTCTCTTCATGCCTTTATCTTGCCCTGTGTTGTGTTATAATAAGGCCTTACTCCTCTTACTAGAGGGTGACCTTGTAATTCCTATAGTTTATGTTCTCAAATTTAGGGATACATAAAAACCAACTAAAAACAATAAAATGCCCAGCCACAGCATCTACACCAAAAGAGTCTAATTTACTGCACTTGGTGAGTGCTGTGGGCATTTTTGTTTTTCAACAGCACCCACAGTGGTCCCAGGTCTTTCCCTATTGCAGGACTTCTGAACATCAGTACTGCGGACATCTCTGACTGGTAATTCTTTGTTGCCAGGGGCCGTCTTGTGTATCTTGTGTAGGATGTGTAGCAGCATCCCTGGCCTCTACCCATTAGATGCCAATACACTCTACCCTACTTCCATTGCAACAACCAAAAATGTCTTGCAGGAGGCATTATCAAATGTCTCCTGGGGTTGGGGAGGGATCGTACCCAGTTGAGAAGCACTTCTCTATAATTATTGCCTGAAGAGTTAGCACAGTGTCTTGCATAGCTAGTGGTGCTAAGGGTATGTTCAGTTGATTCAAACTCAAATGGGCTCCATGAAGTAACTCTCACGATGTCAACAACACTGACAAACATTCTTGTCTGAGGCTTCTGTGTACTGCAAAAGCCACGTATTCAAACTGTCAGAGTCTTCAATTTGAGTCTCTTTGGGAGGACATCACTATTTATTCATTTCCTAGCCACCTACTAGGCTATATTCAACACCTAGTGCTATGATTTGAATGTTTGAAATTCATGTTGAAACTGAATCCCCAATACAATAGTATTAAGTGGTGTGGTCTTTAGGAGTTGGTTAGGTCACAAGGACCCCTCCCCCATGAATGAGATTAAGGTGTTTATAAAAGTGACTTTGCAAATTGTTCAGCCCTTTTTTGCCCTTCCGTCTCTTCTGCCATGTGAAGACACAGCATTTGTCCCCTCTGGAGGACCCCGAGTTCAAGGCACCATCTTAAAGGCAGAGAGAATAGTCCTTGCCAGGCACCAAATCTGCTGATACCTTGATCTTGAACTTTCCAGCCTCCAAAACTATGAGAAAGAAATTTCTCTTGTTTATAAATTACCCAGTCTATGGTATTTTGTTCTAGCAGCACAACTGTACTAAGACATCTGAAATGCAATATATATTTCAGAAGGGCATTTTCTAAGGGGAAACTTATTGAGAAACTATGGGTTTTTGCCATCTACCACGTAGTAATATCTAGTTTATTGAATGGACTAAAGTCAGTGCAGATGGTTTAATTTTTTTCCGTTAATTGCCTTCAGACATGGTCTGTTGTATCTCTCTTCTCATACTGAGATGACGTTTCAAGTATTGAAAGGTCCGCTGAGTCTTAATCAAAATTTCACCCTTATACTCAGTTTCCAACTACAGAGAGAAAGAGCAAAAACCATATCAAGTTCCCCATCTCTGTGGGGGACTAGTCTCAGTGCTCAGGATCAAGCCTGAGCTAGCAGAAATAGGAAATGTTTTGTCTTGGATGAGAATTTAAAAGAAGGCAAATATTTTCCACCTTCTTGGAACTAGCTTGATGCCCTTCAAGCCTCATCAGTAGCTGCTTACTGTATACATTTCTCCTTTCTTCTCTTCTCATCGTAGAATGTTTTAAAAGCACATGGAACCATTGTAGCAACCCCAGGTTCCTTGCTATTGAAAATAGCTAATGTACTTGCACAGGTATCTAACCATTACAGAAATGCCTACAAATGTTCGTAAGGCAAAAATAATGACATGGCCTGGCTGTGGGGAAAAAGGGCTCAACAGCATCAAGAGATGGGACAGGTGCTCGGAACAATTGGACTGCAGATGGCTGCTGTTGTCACAGGGTTGGACCTGCAGGACTTCCTCAACAGGACAGCTTCCTCGCAGTACCTGCTGTTCCAAGCAGTGGGGTGCAAAAGAAGACTGTCCAGGAAACATATGGTCCAGCCATCACAACTGCACGTCCGTGTCAGCGGGGAAGGCTCCTTTTCCTCCTCAAACACATCTCGCCTCTGTCCCCTACACCACATTTACTGTCCCTTTCTATTTATCTAATTCTGTCCCTCCCTCTCCACTTTAACACAGGTTAACCCTGCTCTTCTCTAAAGTTCATCCGAGCTGACTAAACCTGCTTCAGTTCCCTTTCAAGGAACTGTATTTCCCTGAAAAAGGAAAACCAGGAATGTACTGTCAGAGAAGTCAAAGGAGGGAGGGTTTCTTGAGGGTGAGGTGAGAATTTTCCATTGGATTTTGCAACAAAGAGGATGTAAAAGCCTTGATGCCTTATGGTGTCTGGATCAATGATCTCTAGGGTTGCCTCTTTAGCAGTAAGATCCCCTTCTGTGTTTGCAGGTGGAGAGGAACAGAGAAAGAGGAAGAGAGAGATATGTAATTCAGCTTACTGCCACCAGGGAGCACCAAAGACAAGTCAATAGATGCGGGCTAGGGCTAGAGCGGTTCCCTCTTCTAAGGGTCCACTTAAATCTGTCTCCGAACCTTATAGAGGGAACCGTGAAGATATAGACCCCACGCATTTTCCGCTTTCCACATCCTTCCTACAATAATTCGCAAAATCCAGGCCGACAGAGAGTTTGGCGTGGCAGTCGGTTGTGCACCGGGACAGTGGAATGAGACAGCCTAAATGGGACCACTCCACCAGAGTGGAGAGGCTCCACTCTGCCTCTGCCCCAAATCTCCAGGCTTCTGTGAATATCCTCCGTTGCCACCAGCCACTGGAGGGTGGGGGTGGAGAGTGCAAGCAACAGCTCTGGATGCTAGCCTCGAGTCCGCCCTCTCCCTCAAACTGCACGTTCTGCCACTGGTCATCTTGTATCTCTTCCTCTCTCTCCGTCCACACCGTCCAGGCAGCATAGCTGGAAACAACAGTCTCCCACTGGCTAGCCTTATGTCCCACCTTCCTATCCATCCTTTTCACTGTACAATGCAAACGGCCTTTCCCTTTTTAAGAAGACTTTGTGGTCTCCTGTTGCTCTCAGGACAAAGTCCAAACCTCACCCTGGCACCCCAGGCTCTTTGGGATCTGATGGCTGCCCGCCTGCTCAGTGTCATCTTTACCCCAAATTCCTCCGAATCTCCACGACTGTTCATCTCCCCCTGCCACCCATACATCTATTCTCCAACCATACTGAAATACTTGTACTTTCCTAATTATATTGGTTTCTCTCTTACCTTGGTCTAACAGTTGGTACACCTGCTCTCTAAAATATCCTTCTATCCCCGCGTCCCCAGCCTCGATAACTACCACCTTCCATTAGGATGAAAGCTCAGACATCACCTCCTCTGAGAGGTCCTCAAAAAGCCCCACTCTCAGGCCAGGTAAGCAGCCCTCCCTCTTGTGATTGCATTCTCCACTCAACCCCCAGGCTGTAAGCGTTGTGTTGGTCCCGCTTTCATACTACCCCTGGCACATCGCGTGGCGCTTCCTGAGCTCTTAGTAGACCTGCGTGAAAGGCAGACTGAACCGCACGCCTGGCCGGGGGACTGCGCAGACGCCTGAGAACACGTGGTGGCGCTGCGGCCAAGTGGGTCGGGAGTGCAACCTCTTCTCCACCTTGCACAGGGATGCGCTCCGTTGTCACCACGCCGGATCTTTAAGGTTCAGACAGTCTTCTGCAGGCAGGGACACTTTGTGTACTGCTGTGAAGTCGGTGACATATGTTTGGGTACTGACTCTTGGCCTGGTGCCTGGCGCCTTTATTGAAACTTCAACGCTGAGGAGCTCCCTTCTTCACTTGAGATCCTGTGCAATCCTGCCTTCCTTAAAAGCCCCGGTGCTTAATAAACTTTTTGTTTTCCGTTCTGCTTAAATATAGGAGATCAGGATTCAAACTAATGAAGACTCTAGGCTATTCAGGGGCTTGGTTCTCTGAATAATTCCTCACACTCCCGCACTCTGTTCCTGCATAGTGTCTTGAAAAAGTACACAATACAATTAGCTAGTGGTTGGTGAACTGGGTGATTCAATGATTCAAAAGGATGGTTACTATGGGCATTTCAAGCTTCATGGTAGGGTAGCAGGAGAGAATGGACTTTATTTCCCCTTGAATTTATTAAAGACTCCAGATAAAAACTGCCCACGTCATCGCTGGGTAGGGTCAGCCACAAGAGGTAGGACAGCCTGGAGTACTGGGCTGGCTGTTTCTTGCCTTCCTGGACTTGATCCCACTTTCCTATGAGAAAGCACCATCAAACTGTGCTTTGAGATCCTTATATTTTATTTCATAAACCACAAACATGATGAAGCAGAAAGAGCCCTGCTTGGGAATCAGAAGCCCTCTGTTTTGGTCTTGGCCAGGACTTTTGAGCAAGTCACTTTGCCAACCCAAGCCTTCGTTTCCAAGTTTGCAAAATGAGGTTGCACCAGAGGATCTTCAAGGGTCATACAATTCTAACAGCATGTGGATTACTGTGAGCCACGTTTCCGTGTGACTTGGGCAAGTTACCTGATTTCTCTACATCCTAATTTCTTTATCTGTGAAATACCAATAATAGTAGTAACTAGCTCATGGGCTTGTTTTACTTTTTTAACTTTCGCTAATTTACCAAGATGACTACATGCCCAGCACACTTTAAAATTTATTTTTTAAATTGACAGATAAAGTTGTATTTACCTTGTATAACATGATGTTTTGAAGCATGTATAATTGTGAAATGACTAAATCAAACTAGCAACATCTGTGCATGGGTTTTATTTTATTGAGATGAATACACATAACATAAATTAGCAATTTTAAAGTGTATATTACATTCACAATGTTGACAAACCAGCGTCTATATCAAGTTCCAAAACATTTTTATTACCCCTGAAGGAAACTTTACACTCATTAAGCAGTCACTCCCCACTGGCCTTCTCACCCCAGCCCCTTGCAACCACTAATTTGCTTTCTGTCTCTATGAATTTGCCTATTCTGAATATTTCACATAAATTAAATCGTACAATGTGTGACATTTTGGGTCTGGCTTCTTGTACTTAGCATAATGTGGCCAAGGTTTATCCACATTGTGGCATCTGTCGGTACTGTGTTCCTTTTTATGGCTGAAGAGTGTTTCATTGTATGGCTACACCACAATTTGTTTATCCACTTATCCATGGATGGACATTTGGTTTGTTTCTACCTTTTGGCTGTTGTGAATAATGCTGCTATAAACATGGGTATATGTGCACTGGTTTGAGTTCCTGTTTTCAGTTCAGCTCACGGGGTTGTTGTGGGAACTGGACACATGGTTACTACCTAGTCGGGGCATGGGGGCACCACTGATGCCTTTAATATTATTCTGAAGGTGTGCAAAGAGGGTCCTACTGGGGATCTGTCCCAGATCCAGGAGCCAGATCGCACTTTCTCTCCATGACTGGTTTTTAGTCTCTGTTTCTCTTCATTCTCACTTACTGTCATGGATGGCAGAGAAAAACCAGAGCAAAATGAATAAAGTGGACAAGGTAGGGGAGATGTCATGGGAAATGAGAATGGGAGGTGTATGGCTGGGGACAGCCATTGGGAAAGTATCATGAAGAAGGTCGAGGGTCAGGAAAGATGGTGGTGGTCCTGGGAAGGATCAAGACTCTGAGGTGGGTTTGGAGAATGAGAAGTGCATGTTGTCGACACCAGTTCCTGCTTCCATAGGGGTTGGGGTGGGGATGGGGCACATGCCACTGGCAGAATATGATCAGGGCAAGGGAATGGCTCAGGCAAGGATGAGTAAGGCAGCAGGAGATGGCTAGATGAGTGAATTGGTGGTTTTGTCCGTGACTCAGGATTCTGGCTGTTAATGAGGGGAGAGTTAGTGCTGAAGCTGGGAATGAGCTCTGGGAATTGTCAGCGTGAGGTCGGGTGACAAAATAGTAATAAGCAAACACCAGTTATTAGAAAGCTAAAGCTGCCAGGAAGGGCATGGTCTTGGCTGCAGGTGTCCCTGTTGGATGAGAATTGGAACATGCTCCTTGTGTGTGCCTGGCAAGAACGGAAGCCTCTAAGCGCAGGGTGTGCCACCGTCTTGAGTTCCAGGGAAACTCTGGTTAGGTGCCAGAGGAAGCAGAGGAAGACTGTGTAGCTTTAGACAAAGCAAGTTTTTCCTAACGTGGAGTAAAGTAGCTGAGACCTAGATAGGTTTCCTTCTTGACCCGAGGTTCAAGAGAACTGAAAGGAATTGCTCCCATCTTCACCCACATACTGGGAATCTGGATACAGGGCAAGAAGGTGGGATCCTGTACGTTGGTTCAGTTGAGGCTGCAAGAAAGTGGCCATGTCAAGTGTGTGCATCCCTGAATTGTCTATTCTGGCCTCAGTTATTGGTTTGATGAGATTCCCTTTCCCAAAAGTCAAATAAGGAGTACCCTGTGTGGGAGACCTTTCAGGGTGTATAGGAGAACAACAGTCTTGGCATAGACGAGGTTGTGAATCTGCAGGTTGCTCTCTTTGATGAAAATAACTCCGTCCTAACGTAGCACTTAGGGGAAGTGCCAGAATTTGACGAGGGAGGGAGCCTTGAAGCCAGGGCGGAACCACATTCTAATACTATTTTTTTTCTGCACATTGCATGCTGTCCTTTGCACATCCTTCAAGCCTCTTGCCTCTCATTCTTTTTATTTCACAACTCACAAGTAACTTCTAGAGCCTCCTGAGAGCACCCATGAGAATTAGTGTTTTTTGAAGCTGGAATGGAATTTAAAGACCATCTTATCCAATCCTCCCATTTAACAGAGGAGGAAACACAGGCTGTGAGATTCACTCACAGGGAGGTTACCAGGCAGATGGGGGTGAGGAGTAGGGGGAGTTGTGGGGTGGGGATTGAAGAGTCAGGACTATAACCCAGGTCTCCAGGCTCCCAGCCCAGTGCTCTTCCCACTGTTGTGCAAGCTTTGAGAGCTCATGTGTGGTTACAGGAGTTTGTACGTCCCTCGGGGACCACTCAGGAGACAGCACTTCACTGCACCCATCCTAAGAACCTTGTTAGGTGTTAGTGGACACTAACTTGTGAATCAAGGAGACCACGCCCATTACCAGTAAGAATCATTAAGGATCAAGTGCTGAAAATCTCATTCAAGACAGAAGTAACAAAATCAGAGGAGAACATTAAATGTCAGGGTCAAGGGAATATGGAAAATTCTACATAAAATAATGTGGCATATAAGGTTGGTTCAAAAAAGAGAGTATAGAGAAACTGGACTTCTTTTATGGATGGAGGAGGGCCTCAGAAAGATCACAGCATCTTGGGAAATGGTGATATATTTAAGATTATTGTCTGGGCTGGAGAAACCAGATGTCCTCAGGACTAGATAAGTAAGTTATAAATATGCCAGGCACACAGTTGGCATAGAGAAAAATGGGAAATTTTGAGAGGTTTCCTGACAGAGAAGGCTGTAGATTTCCTTCTCAGTGAGACTGCTGTCACCCTGCCCAGCCAGAGGCAGTGGCAAGACCTGGACTCTGCTAACATGCTATGGCTTCCCCTCAGATGGCAGGGACAGCGCGCCATGACCGAGAGATGGCAACCCAGGCCAAGAAAAAGCTCACCACGGCCACCGACCCCATTGAAAGACTCCGACTGCAGTGCCTGGCCAGGGGCTCTGCTGGGATCAAAGGACTTGGCAGGTAGGACTCAGCTACGGGTAGCGGGAAATGGAATGGGAAGGAACGACTCGGCGAGGTGAGGCTAATGTTGGCCACGTGGTCTTGGGCAAGTCATTTCCTCCTAGGGTTCAGTTCCTTATTTGTAAAATGTGGAGTGTAGAAGAGTTGATCTATGAAGTCCCTTATAGTTTTTGGATCTTAGTCCCAGATTCAGCAAGACTCATATCTGCTACAAGACAGTGCAGCTCTGGGAAAATATGAGGTAAAGGGAGAAGCAGCATGTGCCCTGGCATGGAGATGCCTACCAGGACAATGAAAGGAACTCTCTCTGCAGCTGTGATAATAAAGTCCAGGGTGGAAGAGGGAGGAAGGAACAGCCATTTAGCCCTAATTGCAGAATTTGGAGTTTTGCTCTCAGGCAATCATTTCTCCGTCACTTTGAGGGACACTGGTATTGCTTGTCAGATAACTGACAGCTCACTGCCAATGAGGTTCTATCAGCTGGGTAGCTCCTGTTCTCCCACCCTCTGTCCTCTGAGTGTGAATAGTTTTAAGGACTGAGAAACCCAAGGGGAAAGAAGATTGTGAGCCTCCTGAGGGCAGGTCCTGTGCATCATAACAAACTCCATCAAGAGCCTGCCATGGGCCAGGCATTGGACACATCTCAGGGACCCTTGGGTGAACAAGGCTTCTTAAGCCCCCATGGAGGACTAAGACTATGGAGTACATGAGTGATCTAAATGTATCTCAGTGGTGTGAGAAGTTGTATATTAGAGAGTACAGGATGCCAATGGGAGGGAAATCCAGCCTTGCACCCAGCTGATGTGAAAGGCTTCACTTCCAGCAAGGTACTGAGTGCCTGGGAGACAACTCTGAACAGTCCCAAGTCTCAGACTAAGCCCAGATCTGTCAGAAGGCCAGGCAGTGGGGATATGGACCCTGGTGGCCAGGCTGCCCCAGTCCAATGGGAAGACCAGTCCCCATGCCCTCAATATTGTGCCACTTCAACCTCTACTCTGTTCATCATGGGTCCACATCATTGTCCTTAGTGCAAACCCTTGAAGAATCCTCTCTTCCACTCTCTGGTTCACTCAGTGGAATCCCTCCTGCTGCCTGTGCTGTCTTCATCCCATACCCACACTGCACACTGTGTCTCTACCAGCCTTTCTACTGGGAACCAGTCTACGGTGAACAGACACCATTCCATCCTAGACCTTTTGCAGAATGTGCCGTCTGCCTGCCTTACTGACTTTGGCCTTCTCTAAGTACCTCCTAACTCAAGTGGAAGCTGCCCCTTCTCCTCCACTCCTACCTTAGGATCAGTTGAAGACTAAATACTCTCCTTCAGTCTAACTCCAAATCCCAGGTCATATTCACCCCTTTGTTCATTTATTTCTTTCCCATAAATCCTGTCTTAGAAGGGCATCTCTTCAGGTTAGACTCTGCCATCTTCCCACCTGCACAACATTTAGCATTCTGTGAAGTGTTGGCTCCTGGCACCATCTTTCCACCCTGTCTGAGTCTTTACCCTGACCAAGATCAAGATGACTTTATCATTTATAACCTTGACACCTTCATTTTTTGACATGAAATTCTCATGGTTTTCAACAGTATATGTTCTTTCTTAGTAATTTCCAATTGCCTTGTAAATGTAGATACTTCTCTAGTATCTAAATTTTCAAGATTCTTTTGCCAGTATCCTTAATTTATCAGACACTTTGGCTACTCCTGAGTTAGCACATCTCTACTCTGGCCCCTTGCCACATTCTTGGAATGATATCCGTTCCTGAGATACAAACTAATTTCACCATATATATATATATACACACACACATATACGTGTGTATGTGTGTGTATATATATATATAAAATCAGGAAAGATATAGCTAATTAGCCAACTAACTAGTGAATATCTCTGTGTGGTTGCCTTACAGAGTATCTAATCCAAACAAAACAGGAGTCTTTTTTTTTTTTTTTTTTTTTTTGCAAATACAGCTTCTTCTGCAGCCCCTGCTGTCTTCGTGGTATTACTACTCTTCCAGGTCCTTGGGTTGAAAACTTTAGAATTACCTTCATTAGCCCACCATATTGACTCCTTTATTTTTATAATATCTTGAAATCTTTCTTTTTAAATTTTCATTCCAATTGCTCAAGTATAGACACTCAACATTTTTTCACTGGACTCTTACGATAGTATTCTTACTGGTTCCTTTGCTTCTAAGTTTTCAGTCCTCCAATTCATTCAACCCACTGTTGCTAGAGTTCTCTTAGTTCTCCTATTGCTAAAGTTCTCATTATTTTGATAATGTCACTTCAAGTCAACCATTTAATGACTTTAAAAATGACTTGCTAGTAAAGTTCAAACTTTTTAGCATGTAAGGACATTTAAAAGTCTTTAGATTCTGATTACTTCAACTTTCCATCTTTTATAAAGATTATTCTTTAATTGCTGGGATACATGGGCAGAATGTGCAGGTTTGTTACATAGGTATACACGTGCCATGGTGGTTTGCCACACCCATCAACCTGTCATCTACATTAGGTATTTCTCCTAATGCTATCCCTCCCCTAGTCCCCCACCCCTGACGTTCGTGTTCCCATGTGTGATGTTCCCCTCCCTGTGTCCATGTGATCTCATTGTTCAACTCCTACTTACAAGTGAGATCATGTGATGTTTGGTTTTCTGTTCCTGTATTACTTTGCTGAGAATGATGGTCTTTGGCCGGGCGCGGTGGCTCAAGCCTGTAATCCCAGCACTTTGGGAGGCCGAGACGGGCGGATCACGAGGTCAGGAGATGGAGACCATTCTGGCTAACACAGTGAAACCCCGTCTCTACTAAAAATACAAAAACTTAGCCGGGCGAGGTGGCAGGCGCCTGTAGTCCCAGCTACTCGGGAGGCTGAGGCAGGAGAATAGCGTAAACCCAGGAGGCGGAGCTTGCAGTGAGGAGACCCCCCCCCACCACACCACCCTGGGGGAAAGAGCGAGACACCGTCTCAAAAAAAAAAAAAAAAAAAAGAATGATGGTCTTTTAATTGGGGCATTTAGCCCATTTACATTTAAGGTTAATATGATTATGTGTGAATTTGATCCTGTCATTATGCTGCTAGCTGGTTATTTTGGCCGTTAGTTGATGCAGTTTCTTCATAGTGTCGATGGTCTTTACAATTTGGTATGTTTTTGCAGTGGCTGGTACCAGTTTTTCCTATCCATGTTTAGTGCTTCTTCAGAAGTTCTTGTAAGGCAGGCCTAGTGGTGACAAAATCTCTCAGCGTTTGCTTGTCTGTAAAGGATTTTATTTCTCCTTCGCTTATGAAGCTTAGTTTGGCTGGATATGAAATTCTGGGTTGAAAATTCTTTTCTTTAAGAATATTGAATATTGGCCCTCATTCTCTTCTGGCTTGTAGGGTTTCTGCAGAGAGATCCACTGTTAGTCTCATGGGCTTCCCATGGTGGGTAACCCAAACTTTCTCTCTGGCTGCCCTTAACATTTTTTCCTTCATTTGAACCTTGGTGAATCTGATGATTATGTGTCTTGGGATTGCTTTTCTTGAGGAGTTTCATTGTGGTGTTCTCTGTATTTCCTGATTTTGAATGTTGGCCTGTCTTGCTACATTGGGGAAGTTCTCCTGGATAATATCCTGAAGAGTGTTTTCCAGCTTGGTTCCATTCTCCCTGTCATTTTCAGGTACACCCATCAAATGTAGATTTGGTCTTTTCACATAGTTCTATATTTTTTGGAGGTTTTGTTCGTGATTTTTTATTCTTTTTTCTCTAATCTTATCTTCACGCTTTATTTCATTAAGTTGATCTTCAATCTCTTATATCCTTTCTTCCACTTGTTCGAATCAGCTATTGATAGTTGTGTATGCTTCACGAAGTTCTCATGCTGTGTTTCTCAGCTCCATCAGGTCATTTATGTTCTTCTCTAAACTGGTTATTCTAGTTAGTAATTCCTCTAACCTTTTTTCAAGGTTCTTAGCTTCCTTGCGTTAAGTTAGTACATACTCGGTTAGCTCAGAGGAGTTTGTTATTATCCACCTTCTGAAGCCTACTTCTGTCAATTTGTCAAACTCATTCTCCATCCAGTTTTGTTCCCTTGCTGGCAAGGATTTGTGATCCTTTGGAGGAGAAGAGACATTCTGGTTTTTGGAATTTTCAACCTTTTTGTGCTGGTTTTTCCTCATCTTTGTGGATTTATCTACCTTTGGTCTTTGATGTTAGTGACCTTTGGATGGGGTTTTTGTGTAGACGTCATTTTTGTTGATGTTGGTGCTATTCCTTTTTGTTTGTTAGTTTTCCTTCTAACTCTGCTGCAGGTCTGCTGGAGTTTGCTGGAGGTCCACTCCAGACCCTGTTTGCCTGGGTATCCCCAGTGGAGGGTGCAGAACAGCAAATATTGCTCCCTGTTCCTTCCTCTGGAAGCTTCATCCCAGAAGGGCACCCACCAGATGCCAGCTAGAGCTCTCCTGTATGAGGTGTCTGTTTACCCCTGCTGGGAGGTGTCTCTCAGTCAGTATGCATGGGGGTCAGGGACCCACTTGAGGAGACAGTCTTTCCCTTAGCAGAGCTTGAGCACTGTGCTGGGAGATCTGCTGCTCTCTTCAGAGCCAGCAGGCAGGAACATTTAAGTCTACTGAAGCTGTGCCCACAGCCGCCCCTTCCCCAGGTGCTCTGTCCCAGGGAGATGGGAGTTTTATCTATAAGCCCCTGACTGGGGCTGCTGCCTTTCTTTCAGAGATGCCCTGCCCAGAGAGGAGGAATCAAGAGGGGCAGTCTGGCTACAGTGGCTTTGCTGAGCTGCACTGGGCTCCACACAGTTCAAACTTCCTGGTGGCTTTGTTTACCCTATGAGGGGAAAACTGTCTACTCAAACCTCAGTAATGGTGGCCCCCCTCCCTTCACCAAGCTCGAGCATCCCAGATCAATTTCAGACTGCTGTGCTGGCAGCAAGAATTTCAAGCCAGCAGATCTTAGATTGCTGGGCTCTGTGGGGGTGGGATCCACTGAGCTAGACCACTTGGCTCCCTGGCTTTAGCACCCTTTCCAGGGGAGTGAATTGTTCTGTCTCGCTGGCCTTCCAGGGGCCACTGGGGTATGAAAAAAAAAAAACTTCTGTAGCTTTTTTTAGGTGTCTCCCCAAGTGGCCGCCCAGTTTTGTGCTTGAAACCCAGGTCTCTGGGCATGTAGGCACCTGAGGGAATCTCTTGGTCTGTGGGTTGCAAAGACCATGGGAAAAGCATAGTATCTGGGCCAGAATGCACCATTCCTTATGGCACAATCCCTCACAGCTTCCCTTGGCTAGGGCAGGGAGTTCCCCAACCCTCTGTGCTTCCCGGGTGAGGTGATGCCCCACCCTGCTTCTGGTCACCCTCCATGGGCTGCACCCACTGTCTAACCAGTTTCAGTGAGATGAGCCTTGTACCTCAGTTGCAGATGAAGAAATCACCCGCCTTCTGCATTGATCTTGCTGGGAGCCGCAGACCGGAGCTGTTCCTATTGGCCATCTTGCTCAGATCACCCAACTTTCTATCTTAATTTCGTTATTTCTTCCTTCAGAGCTGTCCTCTAGCTTTCTGAGATGCCCCAAGAATACTCTAGAAACTGCCATTGCTCTGAAATGCATCCTTTCTCCCTTCACTTAAAACCACTAATTATCCTTTTTAGTGTTTCTCTTTCAATAACTTCTTAAGACCAGAGACTGCATCTCGTTCACCTTTTTATTCCTCTTTACAGGGCTTAGTGCAAAGTTTCATGCATTATAAATTCCTAAGCAGTGAATTTTATTGAATAACACATGGTGGCTTAATAATACATAATTAATTTCAGATTTATTTATGTTTTACAAAGAAACTGATAAGTTCACTTTCTGTAGCACTGCTGTCTGTTCATTAATTAGTTATATGTGCTTGTTGTTACTGGAACATTATTATTTCTAGGTCTTCTTGGCTGACAAAACAAAGAAATATGTGTGTGTGTAGTAATCTGCATATAAACATTTTTTGTTTATTTGTTTATTTTTAAAAGACAGAGTCTTGCTCTGTCACCCAGGCTGGAGTGCAGTGGTGCGATCTTGGCTCACTGCAACCTCTGCCTCCCAGGTTCTAGTGATTCTCCTGTCTCAGCCTCCTGAGTATCTGGGATTATAGGAGCATGCCCATGCCTGGCTGATTTATTGTATTTTAGTAGAGATGGAGTTTCACTGTGTTGCCCAGGCTGGCCTTGAACTCCTCAGCTCAGGCATTCTATCTGCCTCGGCCTCCCAAAGTGCTAGGATTACAGGCATGAGCCACCACGCTTGGCCTAAATATTTTCATATGTAATGATTTATGTCTATATTAAGCTAAACATGAATTCACACTGATGTCTCCAACTCTAATCCATGCCTCTTTTCCTATCTTATCTCTAAATTCTCACTTCCACTTTGAGAAACCTGGCTTCCATCTTTGTTATCCATTTACTTGATGGTTCAACTTCAGTATACATGTACATCAGTGTCAGAATTGTTAACCTGTATCCCTGTGGGAAACAACTTTATCAACTAGAGTACAGTAAATTGTGTGCAGTTCCTGTGTCCTTACAGACTCTACTCATTTTCAAAATACTTAAAGCAGCACCTGTCTCTCTTATCCCTTTACCCCTTTTGGGGATGTTTTGTTCTTTCATAATACAGTGAGATTTTCTTGTCACAGTTTGCATTCCTTCCTGTGATTTTCTGACTTCCTAAATCATTTTTTTAAAAAATTCATATGCATTAAGGTTTATGCCTTGTTTTGTAAAGTTCTATGGGTTTTAACAAATGTATAATGTCATGTATCCACCATCATAGTATTATAAAGGATAGTTTCATTGACCTAAAAATCCCATGTTTCACCAATTCAATTATTTCCTCTCCCTTTCATCTTTTTACTGTCTCCACAGTTTTGTCTTTTTCAGAATGTCATGTAATTAGAATTATACTTTGTGTATGTGCGTGTGTGTGTGTGTGTGTGTGTGTGGTGGGAAGAGGCTCTTTAGTTTTGGAAGGGAGGGTGCAGAGAAGAATTTAAGACTTTTTTATTTTTATTTGACGAAACCCTGAGTATGGATTTTTTTTTTTTAAAAAAAATCTTTACACTTACACCTGTTCTTTGTAAAATTCTTCTTAATTTTTGTGTGTATTTTCTTCAGAGTGTTTAGAATTATGGATGATGATAATAATCGAACCCTTGATTTTAAAGAATTTATGAAAGGGTTAAATGATTATGCTGTGGTAATGGAAAGGGAAGAGGTGGAAGAGCTTTTCCGGAGGTTTGATAAAGATGGAAATGGAACAATAGACTTCAATGAATTTCTTCTCACATTAAGAGTAAGTGGCCCCATTAATCAGTATATCTGGTGAGTTTGGCTTTCACGTGGTTTGGGTTGGCTACCTTGAGGTTTTGTTTTCACAAGTTGTTAGTACACTGTGGGGAGGGGGATGAGCAGAAGACTGTGAACAGACTTAAGAACCTTTTGGAGCAATCGTAGTGCTGCTTATTATATAATAGCACACAAATACTATTTCACATCATTGAGGGGAATAAGATATTTTGTCACATAGGATACCAAAAAATCTCATTTGCTTATGTATGTCTCTGCATGTATTCTTCTATTTTTGTAGCCTCCAATGTCCAGAGCCAGAAAAGAGGTAATCATGCAAGCTTTTAGAAAGTTAGACAAGACTGGAGATGGCGTTATAACAATCGAAGACCTTCGTGAGGTGTATAATGCAAAACACCATCCAAAGTACCAGAATGGGGAATGGAGTGAGGAACAAGTATTTAGGAAATTTCTGGATAACTTTGATTCACCCTATGACAAAGATGGATTGGTAAGTAAAACAGTCTAATCCAGGGGAAATTTCTTCAATTTGAAATTGTAAGTGGGAAATAGGTTCAAACCCTGTTCAAACCCTATATATTAACACGTGGATATATATTTGTAGTAAATAGAAGTAAACTATTTCCCTAGGAACCATCTAGAAACTTCCCCGTTGCCAGGGGAAACTTTCATGTTACTTCAGTTGAAAACTAATATATGTATGTGCACGCACACACTCATAGACATATATTGACATATATTGGTAAGGGATCCACATAAGTGATGACCTGTCATCTGGGGAATGTGATGTTTTGATTAAACATGCCATTTTATGGTTATTATATTTACCATACTCAGCTAGTTGCATTCCAATGAACTATAATAAAACATTTAACTTTGAAATTAGATCGTAATTTAATTTTGGGAAACAGATTTACAAGGCTTTTCAGGATGTTTTAGTGCCTTCACACTCATCCTTATGAGCCTCATTTGTCATCACACTTTGTTATGTGGAAATGCCATTTGAAGGTAGTTTTCGGTAAAGGGGATGCCAAATAACAGAATTTACTCTGATTTATTCTTTAGTGTGCTTTGAGATTAACTTACATTTCTAAACTGCACTGAATTTGAAAACAAAATCAACCGCCCCATCTCCATTAACTTTTATCTTCAAGTTACAAATGCATAGCTTGGTAGGGTAAGGAATTATATAGCTCCATGACTGTGTCTAGGCTGAAATGAAAATGTCATCTGTCCTTTATCAACAGCCATAAATGGACTTTTTAGGAAAAAAAACAAAAACAAAAACAAACAACCAGAGCCAGTTCTGTTCTTAGGTGACCTAAGGATTTTGGTGATAAGGAAAGGGGGTTATCCCCTGGATAACAGTCAGCAGCAGCACAACCCCAGGGTTCATTGTCTCTTAAGCCCTTTACAGCACAGGAAAAGATTAGTGGCCCAGTGGACAAGAAGACGGTGGTTAAGGGAAGAAGAAATAAACCTTCCTCTTCTGAAGGGAATGTCCTCCAACTTTTTAAATGAAACTTTGTGATGAGTCTCATTAGCAAGGGGTGGGGGATAGGAAGGTGACCTTTCTGTCCTTCCTGCTGCCATTTCCCAGTCAGGGATGGAGATATACCCTCTATTTCAGGCTGAGGATTGTGGAGGCAGGTTTACAAAAGGGCCGAAATTCAATAGGGCAGCCAAAATCTTAGGGACAGAAATAAAAACTATGTTTTCTTTCAGTATTGCTGGCCTTGATCAGTGAGATGTCAGTGGAAAAATAGCCAACTGCCATTTCCCCAAATTAGCCCACCCCTTTGTGGATCCCAGAGTGTGTCTGCTTCCTCTCTGCAGGTGGTTCCTTCTCATTGCCAGGGGAAACCTCAGCTACCCTTTTCTCAACAAAAGTCAAAATCGCCAGTTGTGATTCGGCTGATTCAAGTCTGCACACAACCCTTTTTGATATTTATCTTAAGAAGCCACATTAAGCTCTCAAAAGCTCATAAAGGTTATTGAGGTTTTTAGCAGTTATAGCACTTGATGTCATCTGAATGCTACAGACCCTGTATTGATACCCAACTCTGGCTGTTCATAATCATCACCAAGAGGGTTTATTAATAATGTAGATTGCTAGCTGTACTGCAGAACCACAGAATCTGAATTTTTGGAGGGTGGAGTCCGAGGCTTCACATTTTAATGTGTATCAGATGACTCTTACACTCATGCATATTTGTGATCCTTAGCTCTAAAATGTTCAGAAATGACTGTTTTAAAATTACTAAATATAATATGCACATGATACCATTTAGCATAATAATGAATCTGGGCAACATTTTTGAGCACATATCAACTGGGCATTTGCTAACGGCTTACCAGGGATACCTCATTTAATAGACATAATAAAAGTTTTCTGAGAAGTGATGTGTAATTCAAACTTTTGCACGCTGAATTATATTTTAAATGCACAAGAAATTGTTGATGTAGAGGAACTCCATGGTAAAGTCTTTTATGAGGAGAATAATTAGCTTCTAATTTACCTCTTGCAAGTTGAATTATTTTGCATATGAAGATTTTTTGTGTTGAAGCATAGCTCTACTTGAAGCCAGTGTGCTCATTTATGGTTAAAAACATCCCATATAAGGCAAAATTTAAAATAATGCAAAAAATTCAGCATAGCTCCTAGTTAAGGATATTGTTTAAACTTGATAATCTAGGCTAAACTCTCAAATACCCAAAAAGGTGCTGGAGTTTGCAGCAGTCATGGAATTTGATGTCATAAATCTTGCACTAATACCCTACTGGACTCCCATAGCAGCTGGAAGCCATTTGGATGGAGGTGTGAAGCAATCAGATAACCTGTGAAACAAACTTTCCTTACCCCTTTTCTATCACTAAACCCCACCCCAATTTGGTGACACATTTACTTCTTATTTTTTAATATCTAAGTTTTGAATTCTTCATGTGTATATATGACTTTATAATCACCATATTTTTAAAAAGCCTCTTAGGCCTTAAGCCCTTCAGGGAATATCAGTCTATTACCTCATCCATCTCATAAAAAATTTTTAAATAATTAAAAAGATGTTAGGTCTATTACTGAGTGTATGTATTAATAGTAACCTAGATTTGCTTTAGGATTTTTCTGATGAATTTAGAGCTGAGGAAAAGGGATTGTATTGTGACTTCCATTATCCCCATCTGGGACCTTCCCCTGTATATATGATATATACCTTGTCACATAAATGTAGCCTAGTCAAGAGGCCTGCTAAAAGTAAGAGTGCCCAGTCTCTCATTTTTTCTAATATCAAATAAAATGAATAAGGATAGTAATTATTGCTAACCAGCAATTTACTATGATGAGGGCAAATTTATGGGAGATTAGAGAATTTGCAATTCAGGCCATTCCCAATAAAAGTTGAGTCTCAGAAAACAAGCAAACACCTAGCTAAGAGTAACTGATGGCTTTTTCTGAAATGATCAAATACATTAGCTCTGACCTCTGGCTTGACATCATCTGACTTCCAAGTGAGATTTAATGCTTCCTTTATCTTTTGCTCATCTTGGATTCCTTCTCCATTCTCCATCAGAGCCAGCTCAACTCAGGTCACCCCATCCCATTGGGGGAGTTTGGGATGGAAGCATGGGGGTTTCGATACCAGTCTCAATCATGTATTGGTGTTTCAGTTAGGGTTTGCTTTCAATCCAAGAAATAGGAAATCTTATTAAACATTGGAATACACAAAGTAGGTTTTTTTTTATTCTACTTGATGTTCTCGCTTAAGTGGCTTAAAGAGAACACAGCTGAGGTCTTTGTGATTTTCCTGGCCTTTCCTTCATGATCTCAAGATGGTTGCCTAACTTCAGCCAGCACATCTGAGTTTCAGGCAGCAGGACAAAGGAGGGAGAAGGAGGGAATGAGAAAGGGCTAGAGCCTGCATAAGGAAAGCAAAAGCTTCCCTAGAAATTCATGTCAGATTTCTGTTGTATCTTATTGGTGAGAACTCTATCACTTGGCCATCCCAAACTGCAGCTGCAGGGGAGTCTGGGAAAGTGAGTTTTGAGTCCTTCAACTTTCATGGGAGAGAAAAGCTAGGGACAGGAATATTACAGTGGATTTGGAGGGAGTCTCACTCAATGGCTGTCACCCCTGGTCAACCAATAGACAATAGAAACAACAAAGTAAAAATATTAGGAGTTTGGTAATTTTAATTAAAAAATAATTAGCTGTAAAAATGTTCCTCAAACTGTCACAGTAAAGTGCACAGTCAAAATGGCTCAGGGTCTCGTGTATAACGCTTATACTTTACTTGCTATTTGCTGTTAAAATGATCCACTTACTTTGTTGGAGTATTTCACCCCTGCGGCCTTTTTGAGGACTAAGACTTTGTCTTAATTATCTTTGATATTCCCTGTTAAATTATTGTAGTGTGCACAACAATTAACTGGGATGTTTAGATTTTTAAGTAGTAAATTCCGCAACCACTTGCTTCCGAGATTCTGATTTAGCAGGTCCATGTAGGGTAGAGCCTGGGGACCTAGGCTTATGACAGGCACCCCAGGTGGTCCTGATGTAGGTGGTATGGATCCACACTGATAAACATTTCCCTGGAACCTCACAGAACATGAGAAAGATAGAGAGAGGGTAATAATGATGTGTGAAACTAAATGTAATCCCTTAATGAGGGAATTGAAAACAGAGGCTGAGGAATCCAAAGGAGGAGAGGAATAAAGAAGTTCAAGAAAGGGGGACGCAAATGGTATCCTAATTTTGACAGAGGCTGTATGCATGTATTGTAGATGTGTATTTACAGTTCAACTATGAGTTGAGTTCAAATGCCTTTCTTTCTACTGCCCTTCCTTATGTTTTTAGTGGGAAGGGGTGGTATGAGAGAGAATTATGGATCCTGTGACTTTTCTTTCTGTTCACTTATAATTTCAGCAAACAGGAGAAGGGGGTCAGTCGTCTCTTATGATTCCTGGAAGGCATAAGTATGTCCCCAACTCATCATGTCAACCGACATGGTTAAATTAGAGTGTACATATTATCTAGACCTGTCAAAAATAAGACTAATAACTGTTTTTTCTTCTTCTCCAAAGGAAAGTAATATAAAATCCCAGCATAGATAAACACATTAGTCGATATTTCAAAGAGATGGTCATGGGTGTAGAGTGGAGAGAAGCCAGGATGGGTGGGAGGCATGAAGCAGGGGTAAGCTTTTTAGTCACTCTGGGCCTTGAATGAGTTATTTATGTGTTAGAAAAGCTTGCAACCCAGGAGTGTTTAACTAGAAATCTGTTTCTTCACCCACAGGAGAGAACTCCATTTCTGGAAAGGAAAACATCACTTATCCTGACACAAGGACATGAAATGTTATTTCTGACGTGTCACAGAAAGACAGAAATAACTACAGTTGCAGAGCACTTCCTTCTTACTCTGAGTTTCAGTCTCCCTTATCTGAACTGAGGGCTCCCACCCTTAGAGAAAAGATGACAACCTGTGTCACTTTCCATTTAGGTTGGCTTAGAAACTTTCAAGACTTTCTTTCTCTCTTCCTAGGTGCTGTTCTCACACCATCCTCAACTTCACTTGTTCTTTTGTGTTAGATCAGTTCCTCAGCCATGATCACACACACAAAGAAATCCTCTATTTCCCTTCTGTTTACAGGTGCACAAGGTGGGCCCCCATTGACAGAGTGAGAAGCAAAGTTTTGTTTTTGTTTCTAACTTTTCCACTGCAGGTGACCCCCGAAGAGTTCATGAACTACTATGCAGGCGTGAGCGCATCCATTGACACTGATGTGTACTTCATCGTCATGATGAGAACCGCCTGGAAGCTTTAAGCATGTGACCTGGGGACCAGGCCTTGGGACAGCCATGTGGCTCCAAATGACTAAACCTCAGTTCAAAAACCAGAATCATATTTGATTTCACACTCATCCTAATGTTTTTTTTGTGTCAAAATGCTGCATTTTCTGGGGCCAAAACCAGGCAGAAATAAAAGACATCGAGTAGCCAACTGTGAGCTTGCCTTCCCTGAGACTGTTTCCTTTGCTCTAAAATAGAACTTAAATAAAATGAGCTCTGTAAATCTCCTAGTGCTGTGCTGATACATGCAGGTTCCTAATCAACTTTAGGTTTTATCCCTTGGCTATTAATGAAAGCTTGAGTATTTTAATGAAAACGCTCACCCATGGACTCATAGTTTTTTTTTTTTTTACCTCTTTTGAGATGATCCGTTTCTAGGTGAGATGACAATTTATCTCTTTTTATGACTGATTGAAAGTCTTTAAGTGTTTCAGTGTCATTTGGGGACCAGAAGAAGACCACGTGTTAGCCTCAATTTCTACAAGAAAATCTTGAGTTTCACTGCCTAGGGTTTAGGGAAGCCACAGTTTGACAAATAGATTTAAAATGATTTATTTAAATAGTCATTTTAAAGACTAGTGTGAGAGAGGAGGCCATTTCTGTGAGCAGTAGATCCACGACTGTTCACAGTACTCCTGTGGCTAAAGTTTTGAAACTGGACTGGGCGCCCAGATTTTATGTGGGACATCTTGCCCTGTGTGTGGGCAGGCTATCCCAGAAAGCCTCCACCTGGTGGAATGTTTACCTCTTCTCTCTCTGCTTTCTGCCAATTATGTTGAAATTCCCACCAGCGAGGGCTGGGTGCAGTGGCTCATGCCTGCAATCGCAGCACTTTGGGAGGCTGAGGCGAGTAGATCACCTGAGGTCAGGAATTCGAGGCCAGCCTGTGCAACATGGTGAAAACACTGCCTCTACTAAAAATAAAAAAAATTAGCTGGGCTTGGTGGCACATGCCTGTAACCCCAGCTACTCCAGAGGCTGAGACATGAGAATTGCTTGAACCCGGGAGGCAGGAGCTGCAGTGAGCTGAGATCATGCCAATGCACTCCAACCTAGAGCAAGACTCTGTCTCAAAAAAAAAAAAAAAAAATTCCCACTAGCAAAAGGAGATTGGGTGTGACACAGACTAGGATCACAATAATATTCCAAAGCAGGTTTTCCATCTTGACACTTCACGGCTTAACGCCTCCTCCTCCCAGCACTAAGCTTTGGCTTCATGTCGTTAATGTGTAGGACTCTGCCCATGAAAGGCTACTAGAAGCAAAGACAGCCCAGAGGCTGGAAATAGATAAGGAAACTACAGCTCTCCTTCTGTGTATTCTGTATCTGGGGCCAGAGATAAAAGCACAGTGACCGGTCTCTGGTTATGGTGCTAGAGACAATGTCCACCCACCTTGCTGCTAGGTGAAATATCTCCTTTTGCCTCTGTCCTTAGCTGTACTCATCCCCCAGTTTGGAGACATAGGCTGGGTTAATAGTCCTCTTTAAGATCTTATATATTTAATTGGCTCTGGATTCAGAGTTTGAACACACTTGCCATATTTTGTATCAATTCACTGTTTAGGTTTTATTTCATAGGCTTGGAAGTTGAGATTCGGATATGTATTGATTTAAAACATGTGAAAACCAGTGCTGCTACATAAGCATTATAGCAGTTATTAAATAACTTGCTGAGATGCTCAACTTTTTCTTGAGGATGGGTGCATCCCTGTATTACCAGAAACTAGTTTTTTTTTCTTGATTGCACAAGTCTGATTTTGTATTGGATTTATTATCTCTGCTCATAGAGAGATTGGTTGGGCCAAAGATATCAAGTGTTATGAAGAAATGTGTAGAATTATGGAGAAAAGCAGAAGAAATGGTGAAGAAATGTATAGAAAAAAAATCCATGTATTTTTGCAGCCTGCACCTTGCAGATTGTGGCTAAGGAGAGGTCCCCTGTTTCCTGGGGATGGTGGGTTTCAAGCCTTTTGCTCTAGAAAGATTCTTGTCTTTGATTCTGGGTATGACTCATGCCTCAGCTTAACTGGGGCTATAGAGTGAGCATGTGATTCTGAGCAAGGACTAGGTTGCAGCTATCAGCTTAGCCTTCTCCGGTGATACTTTGCTTCCTGTTTAATGGGGGCACAGGGCACAGCTATCCAATTTCAGATAACCCCTACCTCATAGTGTATTTGGTCACATTTAGTTGCTTCTCTTCTAGCACTTTGGGTTCTGGGCCCATGAGCAAGGTTCCACCAAGGCCCTTTCATCCTCTGGAAACAAAGTCTGCTAATAACCTAATGGTCAAGGGTCACTGCACTCCAATTCTCATTCTCCTCTGTGGCTTCTGGCACAGTCAGGAATTGTGCATTATTTAGCTCTACTCCTAGTAGAAGTGGGAGGAACATAGAAGAGACATTTAAAGAAATCATTTGCTAACATTCTTCTGGATATATTTTTGGTTATTTAACTTACAGATTTTAAAGCTTACTCTGTTTACAATTTTAAAAATAAGCCCTTAGTTCAGAAGATAAAACACAATAAAAAATTGTCAAAACATCCCCCAGGAAAACCTCACCTGTTGGATCTGGTCCTCAGATGGAAAATTAAACAAGCCAAAGAAAAGAGAATGAAATTAGCGACTTTTTATGAGACAAGAATGATGTATGCAAACATTCTGAGAATGAGAGTTTGTCAGAACAAGCCACCCATAACAATACTGAATTTGGATTTCTAACTCTAACAAAGGCAAACGCATGCAACAATGGCCAGAGACTGACTCTCTGCTGCTGTGCACATCGTACCTGGATTTCATTCACAGTGCAAATGAGAAACCCAGAATGTACAAGCTGTGCAAGCTAAAGTGTAGACTGAGGCAGAATTCTTTCTGCTGGTCTGTGGGACTGGTTTTCACAGTGATATAAACTGTGATAGGATCTTCTGAGGCACAGATGGCACTTTGGAGGACCATGTACTTGTTCTGTACGGTTTGGCAGCAGGCATGGAGTCACATTTCATACCCTAATCATGCTTTTCAAAGGCAGAGCTGGGTGTTCTCCAAGTAGGCTGCAGATTGACTTGGCATACATCATGGCTTGCAGGGGGAAATACATCCCATCAATAAATATTTTTTGAGATACATGCTTTTTTCTAGGCTGTGGGGACAGAGCAGTGAACTAGAATAATTGCAAGCAAAACCACTGGCTTTCAAACCAAACTAACAACCCACAGTTGTTAAGAGATCAAAGAGGGTAGAGAGGGAAGAGAAGAACAGGCAACCAAATTCCCCTCCCAGAATCTCATTCAGCCTCTGAAGCCAGTACAGTTGGAGCCCTTTCTATGGCACTGTGTTGGGGAGTGATGTAATCAACTTCATGAACATAGACAGCCTATCAAGACAACGCAAGGAAAATCCCTCTCTATATTTGGAGGCAGATAATTGTCTTGGCTCTTTAATTCTCTTGGCCAAAGTAGATTGTCTCACTGAGCCATGAGAGTACAAGTAGGTAATAATTCCATTCTCACTAAACTACCTGCAGATCCAGTCTATGTTGAAGTTTAATCAAATGGAGGGAGAGAATTTACCAGATGTATTCATAGATGGTGTGTGGGGGCCCTTCTACCTCTGCTTCCTGCAATTCTATTAACCTTCTCTGAGTAGTATACCTTTTTTGGATTTACGCATATCTATTTTGTTATTGTTTTTATTTATTATTTTTTTGATATGGAGTCTCGCTCTGTCGCCCAGGCTGGAGTGCAGTGGTGCCATCTTGGCTCACTGCAACTTCCATCTCCCAGGTTCAAACAATTCTCCTGTCTCAGCCTCCAAGTAACTGGGATTGCAGGTACCTGCCACTACACCCAGATAATTTTTTTGTATTTTTAGGAGACAGGATTTCACCATGTTGGCCAGGCCAGTCTCAAATCCCTGACCTCAGGTGATCTGCCCGCCTCAGCCTCCCAAAGTGTTGGATTACAGGTGCGAGTCATCACTCCCGACCATGCGTATCTATTTTGAATACAGATATGAAGAACCTCATATTTTCCAATTTTCCAAATTGGTCAACAAACTTGCTTTCCTGGAGATTATTGATTGTTCTTTTAAATTAAGATCCTGTTGAATGAAGCAGCAAAGTTTTAAATCCTAGAAATGCTTATGACTCAAAGAAAAAACAACGGCATCAGGGGTCTGACAGATCGCCATATAATGTTGTTGAGTTTCGTGTAACTGATCCTTTTGAAAGTCAATATTTCTCAGCATGATTTTACTCCTCCAAGTCACTTACACGAAAACTATGTAACTTTGATAGAGGTAACTGGTTCTTTTATTCTGAAAAAATTAAACCCACCTAGTTAACCCCTAAAATTATATATTCTAAAACAGATGATGGGTGAGATCTGTTGAAAGAAACATAAACAAATGATTGATGGGGTTCTGAGAACATTGCTGTGTGAGAAGAATTCTTTTTGCCATTTCAGCTGGTGTGGTGAGAGGTTGTGGTGAAACAGCTCTTCCTCTCTGAGAATAGCATGACCTTCTTGTTTAATTCTCACACCTGCCTCACCAAAGCCATATCTTTTCCCCTGAGCAAAGTATAGTGGAAGAACCTCTTCAGGAGTGAAACTCACTGAAAATACGAGCAGTCAACCAGTAAACAAGGTTTTAACACAGACCTTGCAATGACCAGAAAGGTAGAGTTCATCAGGGGAAAAAAAGTCTCAACACGTAATGGCCTTTTTAAAAAATTTTGTATTAGATTCTTCTTTTGATTCTTCCTAATGGAATTTATTTATTGTTTCTCTGGGATATTTCAAAAATCCTAGCAGCCACTGAACATTGTTGATGCCATGTGAGTTTCACGAAAGTCCCCGTGAGCACCACGGGCTTCCAGCTCCATCTCCCGACACTAGAAGTGTGACACTCAGCTCAAAAAATCCAAGGATCACATCCAGCTTTACATTATGCCACCATATAACTGTTACTCATTTCCAATTTTGTTCTGCTCCAGACCCTGTAATAAATGTACCAGGGACCTTGTGACTCAGAGCTCAAGCACTTTAAATTTGAAGAAAGAACTGAATATATAGTAGTTTATTATCCTGTACTCAAAGACTTGAGTAACTTTTTCTTTTCTGACCTGAATACTTGGCATTCAGAGCCTGCTGTTGACTTGGGAACATCTTGATCTTAAGCTTGAAAGGTTTGAGTTGCTGAACTCCTGGAAACACTTAGGTGACATGTGGAACTAATGACAATCCACAACCCTAGAGAGACTTAGAACAGGATGAGGACCTGGAATTGAGAGAAAATGACAAATGCAGGAGGGACTTGCTCCTTCCAGTTACAGTGAGTCTCAGAGTACTTCCTGGTGATGGGATAAAGTGCTACACAATCGGAGGTTATTATCAAACGTTAGCCATTACCTTACTAATCGGCTCGCTCCTTTTGTTTCCAAGGGAACTGGGAAATAATGGACCATTCCACAAATGTCATACTTAGTTATGCTTAAAATCTCATTTAGCAATATTACTCAAAATCCGTTTATTTAAGTTTATTATTGAAGTGGCTAAGTGTGTTTAGCAAATCACTGTGAATTCAGCCTCTACTAATTGAGGTCATTTACACAGGGTTTGAGTGGAAGTTTACTCCTATTTTATCTGTACCAGAAAAAAGAGAGAATGGAGGTTGTTAAGCAAGTCAGCAATGCAAAGACTATAAGGGCTGTGCCTACATAGGCCAAGTACCTGTAAAACATATATACATTCATATAAATATATTTCCATATATTCATATATGTTTTACAAGTACTTGGAGCTATCTATTTGCATATAAATATACTTAGTATGCTAGTCATAAAATGTTTTCACATATCTTTTAAAATAGTCCTAGGTTAATTGTTAATTGGCAACAGTTTATTGGACAACTATAGCTCAAGCTGTTTTCTAGATAGTGAAATGTTTCTATTATGTAAATCCTATCTTGATAATATTTTAAAATAGAAATGGAATAGACATTGAAGCTGAAAACAACATTCTGCTTTATAAGGAAAGATTTTCATGGTATTTATGGTGTAAATTTTTATATATTTTATTTGAAAAGCTACAGGTGTTCCTAGTGGTAAGCTATACATGCATTGAAAGCAAGAACTTGGCTTAATAGCAAGAGCTGAAATATCATTTCTAGCGATGAAAAATCGAGCAGTTCTTGAGTTACAAAGTTAGATATGATTTAATTTATAATACCAGCTTTGTCATTTTTTTACATTATCAGACTGCACTTTGACATTAACTTGGTTCTAATTTAATATCATCTCTTCAATTTAAGGTTTGAAGCATTAGCAACTATTGTAACAAAAGACTACATCTGGCTGCGTGCAGTGGCTCGTGCATACAATCCCCCCACTTTGGGAGGCCCAGGTGGGTGGATCACTTGAGGTCAGGAGTTCAAGACCAGCCTGATCAGTGAAACCCTGTCTCTACTAAAAATACAAAATTAGCTGGACGTGTTGGTGCATCCCTGTAATCCCAGCTACTTGGGAGGCTGAGAGGCAGGATTGAACCCAGGAGGCACAGATTGCAGTGAGCCAAGATCGCGCCATTGCACTTCAGCCTAGGCAACAAGAGTGAAACTCCATCTCAAAACAGCAACAACAAAAACCCCCAAAACACATCTAGTTCTGTATTTCAGTTTTTTTTTTTAATTTATTTTTTACTTTTGTTATTTCCATAGGTCTTTAGGGAACAGGTGGCATTTGGTTACATGAGTAGATTATTTAGTTGTGATTTGTGAGATTTGGGTGCACTCATCACCCGAGCAGTCTATACTGTACCCAATTTGTACTCTTTTATCCCTCACCTCCCTCCCACCTTTTTCCCTGAGTCCCCAAAGTCCACTGTATCATTCTTATGTCTTTGCATCCTCATAGCTTAGCTCCCACTTATGAGTGAGAACATATGATGTTTGGTTTTCCATTCCTGAGTTACTTCACTTGGAATAATGGTCTCCAATTCCATCCAGGTTGCTGTGAATGCCATTATTTCATTCCCTTTTATGGCTGAATAGTATTCTGTGGGGTGTGTGTGTGTGTGTGTGTGTGTGTGTGTGTGTGTGTCCTTTATCCACTCATTAATCGATGGGCATTTGGGCTGGTTCCATATTTTTGCAGTTGTGAATTGTGCTGCTATAAACATGTGTGTGCATGTGTCTTTTTTGTATAATGACTTCTTTCCTCTGGGTAGATACCCAGTAGTGGGATTGCTGGATCAAATGGTAACTCTACTTTCAGTTCTTTAAGGAATTTCCATGGTGTTTTCCATAGTGGTTGTACTAGTTTACATTCCCACTAGCAGTGTAAAAATGTGCCCCTTTCACTGCATCCCCGCCAACATCTATTTTTTTTTTTTATGGCCATTCTTTCAGGAGTAAGGTGGTGTGTCATTGTGGTTTTGATTTGTATTTCAGTTTTAAAGTGTTTCCAAAAAATATTTCTTCTTATTAGCAAACACGTAACATATCATGCTTCTTTAAAAGTATTATACTTCCTTGACAGTGTTTTTGGATCATTTAAAAACGTTATTTGTGTGATATTTCAGTTACAGGTGATGACATTTCTTCTTTGAAAATCATTCAGCCCTGTTCACATTCGCTCATGAGTTCACACTCACTCATGTTCTTAAAAGAGCAAAACATAATTACTCATAAAACTATTATTTTGACAGCCAAGAATGAAAGTTTGAACACTTGATGTTAATATTACTTTCTTGCAGGGATGAACTACTTCCATCTAGCAGACCGAGCAAGTTTCCAGAATGCCCAGTCTTTGAGTGGTGCTTCTAGGACTGTAGGAATAGTATGACTGTATATGCTGGTATTAAGGAATTGGGGAGGTTAAGAGGGAGGAGAGAGACATGGAATTTAGAGGCTGATTCCTACTCTTTGCATCTTTGCTCTTAACTTCATTGCCCAGCATATGAAGCACAAGTCCAACCATAAAATGTTAACATGCATCCTGGCCAAATTGAGAAGTGGGTAGAGTTGACCTTCCAGTGCTTCCTATAGGGCTAGTACCTCTGTACTCTGCCACTGAATGTCAGGCATCATGTACTTCTGGGTGCACAAGGATTCTGGGAAGTACTCATTCTCTAGTTCTATTCCTACCTGTGTGTTTTGTGTAGACCCCCTTTCACTAAAGCACTTATCTGTTCATTTATGCTGTAAATTTCTACACCCTAAAATGCTATTAATAGTCATGAGAGTGGTTATACAATGTCCATTCTAGAGCACTGCTATCCCACAGAACTTTCTAAAATGGTGGAATTGTTCTATATCTGTGCTCTTCAATATGACAGCCACTAGCCACATATGGCTAGCGCAACTGAGAAGCTGAATTTTTCATTATATTTTATGAATACATTCATATTCATATTCATTTTATGAATGTATTCATAAAATATAAAATATGAATATATTCATAAAATACAAATATGTTCATAATATCAATTATAAAATATACTAATATTTAAATTTAATAAATAATTATTAATTTGATAATCATTAAATAAATAATTTAATTAACATATTAATTAGTATGTTAATATTAATATAAAATATATTTTATAGTCTATATTATGACTATATCCATAAAACATATATTATAAAATATATATTGGTAAATATGTATATTTTAATCAGTGTAAATTTAAATAGCCACATGCGGCTAGTGGCTACCATATTGGATAGTACAGTAGAGATCTAGAAATCTTATCTTAATGTACAAAGTGATGGCCATGAGGGAACTGTACGTGGCCAGTGAGCAAGTGAATCTTTGGCTACCTTTGCACATGTCCCATCTCAGTGAGCCATCTCAGCAGGGACAGGCAAGCCAGACTCTCCTTGCCTGACTCGAACCTGCTTGATTGACAGTGGCAAATGACACCCAATAGAAGATATCTTGGAGAATGTAAAATGCTCTGCTATGACTCACATATTTTGACACTATTTCCTTCTTTCTTTTCTTGCCTTTTTCTTTTCTTCAGGTTTCAAAAGAAGACTTTTTGAATTATTATGCAGGTGTCAGTGCTTCTGTTGACACCGATGCCTATTTCATTTTGATGATGACAAAATCTTGGAGATTATAACTTTTACCTATTAATTCTTTTGGAAATCAGGGACTCCTGGAGCAGAATGAGTTTGAAAGAATTCCAAGCTATGGATTTGGATCAGGTGTAAACTAAATTTCCTAAAAGATCTGGAATTTTAAAAGCAATAAATAGATCTTTGATCATCTTAATTATCTGGAATGCGTTCATTTTTATAAATGCCTGGGATTATATTTTAAGTCATGAAGGAAGGAAGAAGGGAGAAAGGAAGGAGAGAGAAAGGAAGGAAGAAAACCACGAAGTGATATTGGGAAGTGGCTCCTAGGTAAAACAAACTGCTTGTTGTTATGGATGTTCCTCTTATAGGTGTAAATGTAGCTGCTTCCTCACACCTTCACTTTACAGTCTTGGAACTCCATAGCAGAAGGTGATAATACAGGGTTTAGAGGAACCTCTAACTGTGTAAAATGTCCTGAACTTATTTATTTTAATCTTGGTGAATACAAATAAAAGAACATTTATTTTATTCTGAAATGTATGAGTCTTTTTCGACTTTCAGATTTTAATGCAAATTTCCACATGTGCTTAAACAGGGGACATAAGTGCCTCTGGTAGGAAAAGGAAGGTGAGCTCAGCTGGCCCACTTGGTTGAAGGCTGGGCTTTCATGGAGTGATCTCACTTACTGGGTCAACCTATGAGGAGGAAAGAGAGTGCAAGGGAAAAAGGAAGTGCCTATTGCAAACTTCAGAGGCTTTTTGGAGCTTTAGGTTAGATTGGAGAGGAGGACCGTAAGCCTGTTTTGGGGAATTCATCTTTTTGAACCCACTTTTAGGCTCCTTCGCCAGACAGGTGATGTCAGGTTTTTTTGACTGATTTCTCTCCTCCATTAACGGCTTCTTAGGTAACAAAAGCAGCTCTAAGTTGATTGCACACACCTATAAACCCTTCACCTTGGAAAAGGGGTAGAAGTGTAGGAAAAGGGTTGGAAGGGGAAACCTGTGCTTCTCAGGCTTTAATGAGCACATAGATCACCTGGGAGTCTTGTTACCCTGCCCATTGTTTTTTAGAAGTCTGGGTGGGGGACTGAACTTTTGCCTCTAAGAAACTTATTTTTTTATTTTTATTTTTTTGAGATGTAGTCTCACTTTGTCACCCAGGCTGGAGTGCAATGATGCGATCTCCACTCACTGCAAGCTCTGCCTCCTGGGTTCACACCATTCTCCTGCCTCAGCCTCCCAAATAGCTGGGACTACAGGTGGCCACCACCATACCTGGCTAATTTTTTTTTGTATATTTAGTAGAAATGGGGTTTCACCGTGTTAGCCAGGATAGTCTCGATCTCCTGACCTTGTGATCCACCTGCCTCTGCCTCTCAAAGTGCTGGGATTACAGACGTGAGTCACCATGCCCGGCCAACCTCTAACAAACTTCTCTATGATGTTGATGCCTCTGGTCTTCAGAAAACACTTTTGAGTAGCGAGGGGTACACTGTATATTTCCAGTGTGTTTTTCTTATTATTTGCCCACCTTTGGTTGGCCATAATAGTTTGTGCTTTTTGACTGCTGGGCCATCCCTTTGTCTTTAAAGTCAGGAACTTATGAAAGAAATAGAAAAAAAAAAAAAGTACCTCCCAGGTATGTGTAGGAGGGAAATGAGAGATAACATTTGCAGTTGAAGAATTTCTCATAGTCTAGGATGGAGTCCTGCAGTTTTCCAGCATCAAATATTTGAATCTGTCAGTCATCCAAGAGTAGATCATCTCTTTAAGACCTACGTTGAGCAAGCTCATAGCAATTTATGCAAAAACTAGAATGCCAAGCCACTGATCAACTATAATGAGGATACACTTCTCACGTTTGTTGATAAGATCAAAGAATTTCATATGGATTTGAGGATGTGAGAGAATGACAGCTTAGCTCTCAGTTCAGGGATGCTTTTAGTAGTTTATTCTCAGATACTACAAAGCAGTACAGAGGATATATTCATGGTATGTTAGAGTAATGCTATGGCTATAACAAATAAATATTTCAATTTATAAAAGTTCAAACACAATATATATTTATTTTTCATTCATAAAACAGTACCTCTGTGCAGTGGTTTTCAGTTCCAGGCTTTCTCCATCTTGTGATTCTGTTGTTTTCTAGGACCTTATAGTAACTGAGTCCATGTGACTGAGGAGGAACAGGGACTTGAGAATGCTGAAAAGCTTTCTGAAAAGCTTTGACCTGGAAGTGACACACATCACTTATGCTTGAATTTCATTTGATGGTAGCTAGTCACATGATTACATCTAACTGTGGGGGTCGGGGAAGGGGTGGCTAAGAAATAGTCCTTGCAGGAAAACTTCTTGACAGCGAAAATGTACTTCATGTAAAGAAAGTACTATTTTGGTCAACATCTAGCTATCTCTGCCACTTGAAGTAGTAGTCTTCACTGCCTATAGTTCATGTTTGGTGATCTCAGTAGCTCATGTAGAGTGAGATATTCGTCAGTTTGGAGGAGTGAAAAACTGAAGTCTCTCCATCCTCAGCCATGTTAGCAACCAAGAAAATAACTTATATAACCATATAAAGTAACAACTCTCCAATCAGAAACCCTGTCACCTGGGCCTCAAGACTTTATTGAAGGCCTTGAAATTTATGCTACAACACAAAGGCAACTCGTCCTTTATTGCCTCTATAATATGGGTCCTAGGAATTTTCTACCTATGTCCACATAAAGGCTTTCGGGGGGGAGTTGAAGCTATGTCTTATTGTACAAGTCAGGACTAAGTTATTTATTCACATGGTAAATGATAACATTTTTGTCCTACAGGCAGACCTCTTCTTGGAAGACAAATTATAGTTATGAGGTTCTTTGGTCATTGGAATCATAACAAGGGGTATGAAGACTAAATATTTAATGAAACTAGACAGACAGTTTAATGCATTCATCTTGCCAGTGAGACCATAACACTCTTTTCACGAAATTCCTAGAGGGGACTAATAAACATGTCCTCCCTGACCTTTCTTTTTCAACATTTCAAAGCTGAGTAACTACCTGTGGGAGGGACACTTTACTTTAGATTCATTGATTATACATATTAATCAAATCAGTATGTTACCAGTGGAAGGTATCCGAGTCACCTGCGGCGAATCCTTAGGGGTCTGTAGCAACTTCAGTTCTTGCCTCCTTAGAAGGTGGAACTCAACCGAGGTGCGTAAGGCAGAAAAAGAGACCAAGACAAGTTTTAGAGCAGGAGTGGAAGTTTATTTAGAAAGTCTTTAGAACAGGAAAGAAAGGAAAGTTCACTTGGAAGAGATCCAAGTGGGTACCTGAAGGTCAAGTACTGTGTTTAACCTTGATCCTAGGACTTTGCAGGCTGGCCTCTTTCCCACGATTCTTCCCTTAGGATGAGCTGCCCACAATCACAGTGCCCTTCTTACCCTTGGGAGCTGAGCACGCACAGTGTGTTTAGGAAGTTGTACGCATGCCCATCTGAGGCTTTCTTCCCTTTTCTGGTGGTGTGCCCCTGGAATGTCATACTCCACCATTTTGTCTCTTACTGTGCATGCCCAGGAAGTTGCTTCTCCTTGGTGTCTGCATTCAATTAACACTTTAGAGCAACGGGTGTAAACCATCAGGAAATGGCCTCTCCCTGATGCCGGCTCTCAATTTATCACTTTCAAAGAGGCAACGTGATAATTGCCAAACCATCACCTGATGTTTCTACTGGGTGAGGGACAGCCCTCTCCTGCCCTACTCATGCCTGTCAAACTACCTGTAACAACTCAGGATCTGGCCTGTCTTGCCTGCCTAAGGGTGATGTTTGTCTCCTTAGGTGGTTTTATATACCTCTTGCTATGGTTGAAATGTTTGTTTCCCCACAAAACTTAATACGATAAACTCCAAACCTCCAAGGTTATAGTATTAAGAGGTGGGGCCTTTGAGGATGTGATTAGGTGATGAGGGCAGAGCCCTCATTAATAGGATTAGTACCTTTATAAAATATGCCCAAAGGAACTTGTTCCATCATGTTGAGGACACAGCAAGAAAGTGTCAAGAAGGAACCAGGCCTTCGCTAGACACCAAATCTACCAATTCCTTGATCACGGATTTTCCAGCCTCCAAATTGTGAAAAATAAATTTCTATTGTTTGTAAACCACTCATCCTGTGATATTTTATTATAGCAGCTGGACAGACTAAGACAGTTCTATTCTAATTTATCATATACAAATTATGACAGTAATTTTAATGTTTCTCTAGGGCCATGTTATTTCCATGTTATTAATATTTGGAGTAAACTTAATGTAGCACCACTCAACTGACTGCAGAAATCAGATGCTTTCACATTGCCATAGTAGTGGGAAAAAGTAAATAATCAATAGGATTTCATAAGACACTAGAGACATAGGCTTCCACACATAGTAAACTGATCATTAAAGTTGAATATAATTAAAGGTGGAAACTGTAGGGAAAAATTTAGAATCAAGTTGAGTAAAAAATCAGATCATTAAGATATTAGATCTAACACTAAATATTGGTTACCAAAAATGTAGCATGGAAGAGCTTACTTTCCTTGGTTGTTGAAGCCCAGACAAGAGACATTTGTATATGTTGGTCAGTTTCACTTAAATTTAGCACAGCCAAAATAAAAGTCATCATTCTTTTCTCTCTACTAACCCTATCCTATTTTCCATTTATGCCCAGCATACTTCTAGGTCTGAGTATCTAAGAACTACTCTTTGAACTGCCCAGGCTTGTAACCCAAGGACCTTTGTTCCCTTATGGTTAAGGGTAGAGATGCTGAAGCCAGTCTGCCTAGATTCTTGCGTGACCTTGGGAAAATTACTTGCCTTCTTAAGTCTCAGTTTTTTATCTGTTAACTGGAGATAATAGTGACTACCTTATAGGATGAGGGTTGAAAAAGTTAATATATGAAAAGTTTTTAGAATTTTACCTGGAGCCAAATAAGCTCTGTGGAAGTGATTGTTCTTATTTACTGTCATTTTCTAGAGTCATTTTTTAATGTCATTTTATTGAGTAAGCTTTTTATCTCTTCCCATTGTACAGATTCAGTTTATCTTACCTCAAATACAGAAAGAGTCCCCATACACTTTCCCTGACTAGAGTCATACCTTTATATCCATCTCTCACTCTAATTCCAGAATGACTTTTCCTAAGCCTCAAGTCTACGCATATTATTTCATTTCCTGAGGACATTCAATTGCCTCCTAACCCTCATTAAAATATTCAGACATCTTAGTATGGCATTCATGTCATCCATAATTTTCCCTGATCTTTCTTTCTATATAATTTTGCATGACATTCTTTACATTCCCTTGCTTCAGCTATATGAGAATGATGTGATAAACAATCTGTCATGTCTTCATCCTCAGTTCCTGATGCAGACCTTCTAAAACTCTCTTATTTCTTTAGTAATAAGAGTGTCTTTTTTATACAAATGAGATGCCTCAAGGTAAGCACCTAGATAGGTTTTGAATGTGTGGCTGGTCACCAGAAAGACCAACCATGTTATTAGAAGGTTATAATAACCATGTTGTTAGAAGGTTAGGCCAGCCAACCTCTGGGGAGAGGAGTGGTGTGGAAGATTGAGTTCAGTCACATAGACAACCTTTTAACAATTTGTAACTATGCAATGAAACTGTAATAAAAACTATGAACATTGAGGCTAAGTGTCACTTCTTGGTTGGTGAACACATTGACATGCTGGGAGTGTGACATGCCTTGATTCCATGAGGGGAGAGCACTATGTATTGCTTCTTAAACTTCACTTATGTGTCTCTTTATTGGTTTGATCTTCCTGTTTTATATCCTTCAAATAAAGCCATAATTTTAAGTATAGCATTTTCCTGAATTCTATGAGTTGTTCTAGCAAATTACTGAACATGAGGGGGTTGTAAGAACCTGTACTTCTTACTAACTGGTTATAAATTCAAGACTGCAATATAGAAACCCCACCAGAGTTTCCAGCTTGCCTGGCATGCTCTGCAGAATTTGGACTCAAAACTGCAACATTAGCTCTTACCTGAATTTCCAGCTGGCCGACTTGCTCTACAGATCTCAAACTTGCCAGCCCTCACAATCACATGAGCCAATTTGTTAAAATAAATATCTCTTTCTCTCCCCTACTACACACATACTCTGGATTCTACTTCTCTGCAGAACACTGACTAATGCAGATGAAGTATAGATAGCCTGGGGAATCCCAACGTATGAGGAAAGTTTCTAAAGTAATAATAGTCTTGTTGGGTATTATTTTCTTTAACTTGTAAGAGTGTTGCTAACTCTGGGTGGTGAGTGCCAGGACTGAATTGCCGTACACCTAGCTGGGGCTGAAATAGAATAACAAGCTAAGTCACTATTTGCTAAACTGGCTCATATTTCAAGGTCCTATTGAAAAGTTAAAGCCTTTACAAAGCTTACCTTGACGTTTCAGCAAAATTGACTTGCTCTTTCATTTCTGTGCCTCTTTTGTTGAGTGTATATGCATCTTTATATCACATTCCATCGTCAGATAAGAAATACTACTTTATTTTCTCTGACATTCAAATTTTGCAGTCTTCTCCCATTCAAGCTTGCTGGCAGAAACGTAGGCTGTCTTTCTTGGGATTCCAACTTAAGTCTGTGCTGTTGTTCTTGGACGTGAAGCAAAGCCAATGCAGAAGGAGTGGGAAGTATGTAACCTCGGTTCACACAGGTTGTTCTTCTTTTCAGAGTCCCTTAAGTCCACTGAATTTTGGGAACTTCTCTACCACACGTGGAAAATGGCAACTTTGAAAAGCTGCCAGTGGGGTAGGTGAAGAGCTCAGTTTTGAGATATCTGTGGTCTAAGTCAGAAATCCAATAGGCAGTTGGATTCATTGAACATATATATATATATATCTCAAATGTTAGGTCCTACCAGTGAGTACTTCTTTAAGCACTGGGGATCTAGCCTTGAATACATAAATATAGCATACTTCTTCATGGAAGTTCAATCTAGCAGACACGATTCTGAAGTTTAGGTCTGGATGGAATGGAAAACCTTGAAGGTAAAAAGCCAATAAACAGAACAATAGAAGCAAAGAAATAAGAGAGATCAAATGACTGATGAAGCAAGGTTCTGGAGGAAGAGAGACGGATAGAGTTAAGGGTATGAATGGTTGGTTTGGTCTTCTACAGATGAAGGGTTAGCTTATTCTTAGACTAGGGGAATAGCAGGCAGGAATTTAGCCAGTTTTGGAGTCTGCAGATGGAGATAGGAAATAGAGTGGAAACATGAGTTATGGTCCACATTTTTTCAAGGTATAGGCAAACTTATTTTCTGAGAATGAGAAAGGCCAAAGTTCATTGGAGGAATTAAAGTAAATGATGGAGTGTATTTGACAATAGTCATCAAGGGCATTGGAAAAGAATGCTGTCAAGCACAAATAAAGGAAAACAAATTTATATGGATCCCATTTGGCAGCATTGTGTGATTTTTCACTAAGACAGTTTAGCAGATAAAGCACAGAAGCAGAGACGTGACTTGTAGGGACATGTTGTATCATCTTGTTCCACAGCAGTTGTCACTGCAATTTGTATAATAAGAAGTGCTTGATAAACTGTGATGAAATTTATTAATTACTTAAAACACTGAAGGATAAGAAATCTTGAAATATACTGTTATACTATCCATCTCACAAGGGACAAATCAGATTATGATTCTAGAATAGAAAATTTTGCAGTCAAGGTTATTATAGTCTAGATTTTACAGAAAAAAATGAGAATATTAATTATAAGTAAGAGTTATATTAATAACTTATACTTTTATATAATATATACATGCATATATGTATGTATATTCCCATATATGTATCTATGTATGTATACATATGTATGTAGATATGTATACTCTCATATATATGTATGTATATATGTATACATATGTATGTATGTATATATGTATACATATGTATGTATGTATATATGTATGTATACATATATATACCTCTATATACTCCCCCCCTCAAAAAAAATGACAAAAGAAATAAGTAGAAGTTTCCAACTTTCATGCATCCACTACCATCCCATTCTTTTCCCCAATAATCACTGAAAATATTTTGGCACTGGCTTCCAAACTTTTTTCTAAGCATATTCTCATTCTAATATTCCCTCTTTTTCTCTCTAATTAAAAGAAACCCCTTCTTCTGATAGTAGACATTCTTGTTTACTTCTCCAACATTCTTAATTTCTTCCTTCTTTGTCACCCCTATTTTGACCAGGTACCCATCTCATTCTCAGTTCTGGAAAAGGTGAGCTATTTCCAAGCCAATAAGTTCATGGCATTTTCCTAGTGACTCTTATTGGCACAAAGATGTGCATATGATTTCAACTGGATCAATCATATTAAAGGGAAAAGCTCCCATTTCACGCTTAAGAGAGGAGTATTCTTTTAACGTTAACAATTTCAATAACAAATGATTATATTTTTTGCTATTAGATTAAGATATCCATGAATATTGAAGTCCTTGCATGACCCAAATACTTTTTCTTCCCTAAAGTTTCTCAATACGCATATAGACAAAACTTATTTCACAAAGTAATGGAAAGCATGTGGCTGTGGTCTGCTGCAATATGGATGAGATAAGAAGAGCTTCCTCAAATAAGAGATGACATTTGTGTCTTTCTGTAAATGTAACCCGGGCTGTCCTCATGTACGACTGTAGGATATTGCATTAATGGCTTGACTCTTCACTCCTTCCCCTATCCACCTATTTTGCCATGTGATTTGAGGTTTCTACCCAAGGGGAAATAGATTTCTTCACTCCCTGATTCTGGGTTTGGTCATATGACCTTCTTTACCAATAAAATGAAGTGGAATTGATAGGTAGGCCAGCCTTGCATTTTTCTGCTTGCTGTCTTATGTCCCTGCTGTAAAAAGAGACAGCTGGGTTAGCCTGCTTGTCTCAGGAGAAAGATGGGAAACTTACGGAACAGAGGCATTCCCAACTGAACCCAGCCAACTTTCCTTAAGTTTCACATTCCTGAGTCATCCTAGCGGATAATGGTACCATAGAACCACCCAGCAGAGCCCAATCTAGATCATTCAACCCTCACACAATTTGTGAAAATAAATATTGCTTAAAGCCTCTGAGTTTTGGCGTGATTTGTTGTTGAGCATCAATGTAGCAACAGCTGATAGATACACTGCACATTTCAGAATTTTCATGGAAAGGATAGGGGAAGAAGTAAGAGAAAGAGGGAGACTTTTGGAGAGTTTTCTCTTCCTAGAAGCTTTTGACAAAATAACATAGACATTTTTCTTTATCAGCGTATGTAGCACTACCATGCTAGTTTTAGAATGCTGGTAATTTCTTTACTAAATTTTAAAAAGTCACAAGAAAAAGAAAAGATAAAAATATACTGGAAAAAGATAGTAATATTATGACAAGCAAAGTTCTGTTATCCTTAAAACTCGGAGTCTTATAAGTCAGGAAGCAAAAGATGAAGAGTCTAAGAAGGAAATGTATTTTTTTACATTAAAATAATTTTTTAATGGTTTTGTTAGTATTCCATAGTATGAATATACTACAGTTTTTTTAGATCTACAATTCTTCTTAGTTATGAGAAGTAATATATAGATATTTTATACATAGAATTTCTAGGTATATACATTACAATTTTTGTTATATATTTCCAAATTGTCCTCTTAAATGTACTAATTTACATTTCTATTAACAGTATATGAGAAAGCCTATTTTCCTATGCCCTTCTCAGCATTGAAGTTTAGTGATCTTTATAATTTTCACAATTTAATGGGCAAAGCATTTATCTCATTCATTTTATCAGCATTGTTTATTCTGAATGAGATTGAGCACATTTTCCTACTTTTAAAGTTTGTTTTATTTCTTCTGTGAGCCTTCTGTTAATGTGCTGTGTTCATTTCCCTCTTGGACTCTTCGTCTTTTGCTTGCTGGCTTGTAAGACTCTGGGGTCTTATAAGGATAACAGAAGTTTGCTTGTTGTAGTGTTGCTGTCTTTCTCCAGTTTATTTTTATCTTTCTTTTGGTCATGACTTTTTAAAATTAAGCAAAGAAATTACCAGCATTCTAGTTTATCTAGTCATACATATCACTCTTTTACTTTTATGGCTTTTTTTATGTTTTACCTAGAAATGCTTTTTACATACAAAAAATATGAAATGAGTCATCTGTGTCTTCTAGCATTTGTTTTTATTTTAAAATTTATTTATATATTTGAGTGATATGGAATTTATTTTGAAATAATAAGTCAGTTACCTTTCTTCTTTGCTTGCAAATGGTTAGTGTGTTATTCCAATCTTATTTGCTAAATAATCCACTTTAACCCTATTGATTAGAAATGGATGAATTTTTTGTAATTACATAGATCTGGACTGACAGATTCTCTATTTTATGCCATTGATTGTTCTGTGAATTCCTGCTGAAACAAATTTTAAAACCACGTGTATGGTTAGTCGATTCACAATTCTTTTCTTCTCTGGAATTGTGCAGGCTATTCTCCAACATTTATTTCTCTGCATGATATTTAGAATAATAGTGTATGCACAGAAGAGCATCTGGAAGCCTAAATGTCAGTTATTAAATACGATTATTCCTGAAGAGTGTGATTAGAAAGTGGCATCTTCAACTTGGTACATTACACGTCTATCTTTTTTTAATTTGGGACGCAAGCAAATAATAATTGTAAAGATTCAATAAGGATTTAAACAAATAAATAAACATGAAAATATTGTAAGCAGAGACCTTAATAAAGTATCTGTGTCTTGTAGTGTCTTGATTCCCTTGTGTTTTCCATATGTACAATAATTTTATCTGCCAATAATGACGATTTAATTTTCTCCTATTCAATATTTACGCTTTTTACTTTGTTTTCTTGTTTAATTATATTTCTTAGAATTTCTAGAACCATGTTAAATGAAGTGTCGATAGCATTTCTTTAGTTGAGAAAATAAAACTTTAAAAAAATTAAGCTTGGCCAGGCGCGGTGGCTCAAGCCTGTAATCCCAGCACTTTGGGAGGCCGAGACGGGCAGATCACGAGGTCAGGAGATCGAGACCATCCTGGCCAACACGGTGAAACCCTGTCTCTACTAAAAAACACAAAAAACTAGCCTGAGGAGGTGGCGGGCGCCTGTAGTCCCAGCTACTCTGGAGGCTGAGGCAGGAGAATGGCGTAAACCTGGGAGGCGGAGCTTGCAGTGAACAGAGATCCGGCCACTGCACTCCAGGCTGGGCGACAGAGCGAGACTCCGTCTCCAAAAAAAAAAAAAATGAAGCTTTAATTGAAAATAAAGCTTTTAATTCTACACTGGCAACTTCACACTTAAATTCATGAAAGTTTATAATTATGTAACAAACAGGTTTATCAGTCTGATACTATAGCATTTACTGAAGCTCTAATTAAATTAATGATTTATTAGGCTCTAAAAGTAATATTTCAGTCTATCAGTGGATAAGCTTAAGAGTAAAATGTTTTCTGGTTATTCTGCATTTTTGTTTCATGACTAGTACAGTTCATACTTTGCAGAAACTAATTTGTCATAAAAAAGAGGGTCCTTTTCAGTCTCTATAAGTTCTCCACCTCTTCTTGATGAAAAATCTTCACTTAGGGTAAAGGGAAATTAGTTCTAATAATTCACCGTTGAGAGGCCCTCCAGATGAACTCAAGTGTTTCAGCACAATTCAGTATCTAAGCCTTATTTTTCAATCCTCAGGGGCTTTGTATGTTGTTTGCTTCACTGCTTTTACCCGAGTCTTGAGGAGCATGAATGTCTTCCTTGGACCCAATAGGTTTTATACATCACAATTTCTTTGTCTGAACAGCTGTTTCATTGCAAGCTACACACAAATGCCCACACAAATGCCACAAACCATTACAATTCAGAAATTAGGGTAGACTTTCATATGAATCTAAAATAAACTAAATAACTGAAAAAACAAAATTAAATATCTATATTTATTAGATAAATGAAGCTTTGGAAAATGTTCTTTTCACTTCACCCCAGCCTATTGTTTCCCCACTTCTGTGGTTACAGTGGTTAAGAGTACAGCTGCAAAGGCAACCGTGTATGGGGAATGCAACCGACTTCTCACACCCGGCTGCCCAGATGTGCTCCTCTCTCAGGGATGTGGTGCTTGCTTCTTTCTGAACAACCTGGCTTGGCATTCTTTTATCTTTAACAGTGATGAGGAAAGAAGTTGACTAATACAACATCATTTCCTAAATGTTTATTCATTCTTTGATTCATTCATTCAATGTTTATGAGGGAATGCCTACTAAATTTTAGGTACCGTGTTGAGCAAGACAGGTAAGCCCCAGTAAGTCATAGTTCTCTGTGCCAGAATGCTTACAAGCTCCCACAAGAGTCAGACAAACCATATAACTACGAATCAGTGTGGTAACAATATAAACAAGTGAGGTGCTATTAGGAATGCACCCATGAGTCATATCCTGGCCTGTAAGAGGATGTCTTCCCAGAAGAGGCAATGCCTGAGGCTAGTCTTGAGGGACTGGTATGAACTACCTAGACAGTGGGGGTAGCAAGTGCAAAGGCTGGCGATTGAGACCGCAGGCTGAGAGTGGTGGCAAAAAGTGAAGAAAAAAAGGCAGGCTGAACAATCCCTGTGCTCGACAAAAGTGTCCCACATCCTAATAATGAAAATATATAAATATGTTACTTCAATGGCCAAAGGGACTTTGTAAATGTGATTATGTTACAATCTCCAGATGGAGAGATTAGCCTTGATTATGCAGGTGGACCCAGTGTAATCACAAGGAATCTTATAAGAAGAAGGCAAGAGGGTCAATGTGAGAGAAGGCATTGTCATGATAGAAACAGGGAATGAAATAATTCACTTCAAAGATAGAGGAAGGGGCTGGGAGTTGTGGGATACGGAATACAGGTGGCCTCTGGTAGATGAGAAAAGCTGGAAAACGGATTCTCCCTGCAGTCTTCAGAAGTATCACAGCCCTGTTGACACTGGGGTTTTTGCCCCAGAGGACTCATTTTGAACTTCTGATGCCTGATCTGCAGGCAAATAAGTAAATTTGTGTGTTTTAAGCCACCAAGTTTGTGATAATTTATTTCAGTAGCCACAAGAAAGTAATACACTAGGTCATCAAGAGCCTTCCATGTTGTGCTAGTTCGTTCTGGCATTACTATAAAGAAATGCCTGGGACTGGATGATTTATAAAGAAAAGATGCTTAATTGGATCACGTCTGTATGGTTTACAGGAAGCATGGTGCTAAGATCTGCTTGGCTTCTGAGGAGGCCTCAGGAAATTTACAATCATGGTGGAATGCAAAGGGGGAGCAGGCACGTCACATGGTGAAAGCAGGAGCAAGGATGGGTGGAGGTACCACACACTTTAAAAACAACCGGATCTTGTGAGATCTCTCACTCTTGAGAGGAGAGCACCAAGGGGATGGTGCTCTCACAAGGCTCCACCTCCAATACTGGGGATTGCATTTTATCATGAGATTTGGATAGGGACAAGAATCCAAGCTATGTCACATGCCATGCTGGAAAGTCACTAAAGGATTTTAGTTAGGGAGGTAGCTTGATCAGATTTCCTCTTTAGAAAGATACTCCCAGTGGGCATGGGGGATAAGTCATATGACAGCCAGACTAGGGCAGGGTCAGATGGACTTTTGTGATTAGGGGACACCACAACCACGTCAAAGATGAGTCTGAGGCTAAGACCAAGTGGGTCCTTGTGCCATCTTTCTTTTCATCAGAATAGCTCTTCCTTCTCTTCCTCCCTTCCATCTACCAGTACTTACTAAATATTTGTTTTATTCCAAGATTAATAGAGGTAGTGGAACTTGCATGGAACTTGAATTTTAGAATCAGAGAAAGGCAATAAGAACAATCAGCAAAAATAAATTAATATTAATAATTAGTAATGAATTAGTGATTAATAAATGGTAGTTAATATTGAGGAAGGGGTTTTGAAAGAAATAAACAGGGAGGCATGATAGAGAATATCAGGAGGAGGGTCTTGTTTTCATCAGAAAGACCACTTCTGTGGAGGTTACATAGAAGCTAGGACCTGGAGAGTAAGAAGGAGCCAGCCACACAAAGATCCAGAGAAACCACATTTCAGACAGAGAGAGCAGCAAGAGCAAAGGCCTTGGGACAGGCAGGCTGGCTGATTCCCTATTATAAGATGTTCTGGAGGAAAAGGATAAAAGTCCTTCACTCAAGCTCTAGCTTGTCTAACTCTCAGCCAATCAGTAACAAGACACCCAGAAACCTATTAACTACAAGCTTCTATTTCAGGGGCCTAGGGATTTCCCTGGAGTCCCACAGGTTCTGCTATCTATGTTATTCTTGGGATGAAACAGATATTTAGTAAGTAGTAAGTACTGGTAGATGGAAGGGTGGGAGAGAAGAAGGAAGAGCTTTTCTGACAAGGAGATAAAGGTGGCACAAAGACCAATTTGGTCTTAGCCTCAGGCTCACCTTGGACCTGGTTGTGGCATCCCCTAAGTGGGTATAGAGGTCACAAAAGTCCATCTATCCTGGCTCTAGTCTGGCTGTCATATGACCTATTCTCTGCCTTTGCCAGGGGGATCATTCTAAAGAGGACATTTGATCCAATTACTTCCCATGCTTGAAGAGGCAGAGAGGTCTAGAGGATGAAAGAAGCTTTCTTGACAACACGTGGAGACCCAGTTAATAGACAGTATGTGGATCATCCATATTCAAAGGAACATGATGGGCCCTGACACATTAGCAGTAGATACAGCACAGGGGATACCATCCACAGACAAGACAGAAGCCTAGAGCTCAGAGGAGTCCAAAAAAGTCACATGGCCCCAGATTCCTTCTCCCAGTACCATGTGCATTCATTTTCTAGGGTGGTGATAGCAAAGCACCATAGACTGAGTGGCTTAAACAAGAGATTTATTGTCTCACAGTTCTGGAGCCTAGAAGTTTGAGATCAAGGTGCCAGCAGGGTTGGTTCCTTTTGAGAGCTGTGGGAGAGAATCTGTCCCATGCCTCTTTCTTAGCTACTATGATATTCTATCAATCTTTGATACTTACTGTCTTTTAAAGATATAACCCCGATCTCTGCCTTCATTTTTCACATGACGTTTTCCCCATGTGCATGTCTGTCTCTAAATTTTCCTTTTTTTTTATGAGGACGCCAGTCATACTGGATTACGCTGCACCCTTATGACATTTTAAATTGATTACCTATTTAAGGAAACTATCTCCAAAGAAAGTCACATTCTGAACTATTGCATGTTAAGAGTTCAACATATGAATTTTGGGGGGACACAACTCAATTCATACCACCATGTATCTAAAACTCCCAGGAGAATGGAAGAAGACATCTGAATTTGACTGAAGATTTAACAAGAGACTGAACTAAAAATGGCATGACTGAGTTAGCTTGTGTGTCAACCAGGCTTTAATGTGGCCCCTGTGATGGCCAACTCCTGAGAATCTTGTCTTTGTATAATCCCCTCCTCTTGAGTATGGATGGGACCTCTGACTTGCTTCTAAACAAAAGAATATGACAACATGATGGAATGTCATGACTGTGGTCATATCACTTATATAAGACACTATCTTGCTAGTAGACTCACTCTCCCTTGCTGGCTTTGAAGAAGCAAGTTTTTGTTGAAAGAAAGTTTATGGGTCAGGCACGGTGGCTCACACCTGTAATCCCAGCACTTTGGGAGGCCAAGGTGGGTGGATCACCTGAGGTCAGGAGTTTGAGACCAGCTTGACCAACATGGCGAAACCCCATCTCTACTACAAAAAATACAAAAATTAGCCAGGCATGGTGGCGTGTACCTGTCATTCCAGCTACTCAGGAGGCTGAGGCAGGAGAATCTCTTGAATCTGGGAGGCAGAGGTTGCAGGGAGCCAAGATCGTGCCACTGCACTCCAGCAGCCTGGGCAACAGAACAAGACTCTGTCAAAAAAAAAAAAAAAAAGCTTATGAAGAGGGTCATACGACAAGAGGCTGTGGGTGAACTTTAGGAGCCGAGAGTGAGCTATCAGGAAGCTGCAGCGCTCAGTTTTATAAGCACAAGAAAATAAATTCTGCCATAACCTAAGTAACTTTGGAAATGGACCCATTGCCAATGGAGCCTCCCAAAGAGAAGCAAGCGAGGGCCAGCATTTTGATTGCAGCCTTGCTGAGGACTCAACTAAGCCATGCCCAGACTTCTGACCCACAGAGGTTGTGAGATAGGAAATGTGTGGTGTTTTAAGCTGTTAGAAAAAGAAAGAAGGAGGAAGAGGAAGAACAAGAACAAGAAAAGTAGGAGGGAGGAGGGGAAAGGGAAAGAGGAGGAAGAAGGGAGGAGGAAGAGGCCAAGAAGGGGGAGGACTCAAGAGAACAAAAGCTATTATCTTCCTTTCTTTCCAAGTTCCCCTCACCACAAGCCTATGATAGGATGTGTGTGGCTTTAATTAGAATATAAGACTGCGTGGCCGGATGCGGTGGCTCATGTCTGTAATCCCAGCACTTTGGGAGGCCAAGGCAGTGGATCATGAGGTTAGGAGATAGAGACCATCCTGGCTAACACGGTGAAATCCTGTCTCTACTAAAAATACAAAAAATTATCCGGGCATGGTGGCAGGCACCCGTACTCCCAGCTATTTGGGAGACTGAGGGAGGAGAATGGTGTGAACCCGGGAGACAGAGCTTGCAGTGAGCCGAGATCATGCCACTGCACACTCTAGCCTGGGCGACAGAGAGAGACTTGGTCTCAAAAAAAAAAAAAAAAAAAAAAAGAAGAAGAAAAGAATGTAAGACTGCATCTTAAAACTAGATGAATTAAGCTTTGGTCACTTAAAGTAATCTACTTCAGACACGGATGTTCGATGGAGCATCTTTGGAGATGAGTAATTAAAGAAATGTCAGAATTACTTTATATTTATATCCTACTGAATTAAAATTCCTTCCTAAAACCTGCACAGAAAATGTATATTTCACATCACATTCCTGATTAAAATCCTGCCAAGCACCTCTATTTTCTGCAGAATAGATGACAACTTCTTAGGCTGCCATGCCAAATGCTTAATCATTGGCCCCCACCAATTCTTCCAAGCCTAATCTCCAGCCACTACTCTGCAGACTGTAGGGACTAGGTATACCAAGTGAAATAGGTGTCCACGCAGGGCTTCCGTTGAACCACCTGTTGAGTGAAGCAACACTCTGTTCTCTCTGTTAAATACATTGACACATTGAGACTTAACTACTAGCAGGCTGCCTTCTAGTGCAGTGGTTCTCAACCTTTTTGGGACCAGGGACTGGTTTTGTGGAAGACAGTTTTTTCCATGGACATGGGGAGGTGAGTTTTCAGGGGCTGAAGAGACGTGTGGTCCATTCTGGGAATCCCTCTAGCCACAGTTTCCAGAGAAGACAGACACAGCCACAAAGAGTTCCATAGCATTTAATTAAATATGAGACAGTTACATACATTGTACACTTATATAGTAAGCAGCTCTGCGAAATGTTTGTAATGCATGTGGATAATACATGGTCAAATCAGAGATCTTCACTGTAGTGAACAATGGGTATTTTAAAGAATAATCCCAACAATAAACCATGGAGCTGACAAAAATGCCTCCTGATCTGCATCATTTCCAGGAGCTCTACCACATATTCTTCCTGACCCGTTCCAAGTCTTGTAGCCCCTCTAGAAGAGCTAAGAAAACACAGGTATGCACCTCTGAAACAGCCCATACTTGGCTTTTCTGAAGCAAATTCCCATGGAAACCACTGTCTGAAGGAAGAGGCAAAGGCTGGTAGGAAATCAGCCGAATAAGCCAGGGTGCCCTAGACCCAGACATGGTTGTTGGACCAAATTAGTTGTCTTTTCATTTCATGTTATGTAGAACTGGCAGTTTACACTTCTGATTAATACATTGTCTCTGATCAGGAGGTTTATTTTTTTTCTTAATAAAATCTGAAAGGAGATTGGGCAAAATCAATTAGTAATCTTACATTACACATTGTCCCTAGGTATGTAATCAAGAATTAACAGCAGTTATGATTATATGATTACAGCACATGCATTTTAAATACTGCAGTAACAGACAGATGCTCAGACACTAAATTCCAATGAAACATATGCCAAACAACATTGAGACAAAGGATTTTAGAGCTGGAGATATCTCGACGTTTCTCTATGGTCATCTCTTCATTTCTTCGAGAGATTGTCTATTTATACCAAGGATACAAAATTACGGCTCCCAGTTCTGACTTAACGTGTGAGGTTGGGTAGTTTACCTGTCTTCTTGTGTCCCAATTTTCCCATAAGTCAAAGAAAGTAACAATAAATACTTCAAAGAACCTCTGTGAATAAGGAATCAGAGACCTAGGTTTGGCATGAGATTTTGTGGAGCCTCCTATTTGAGATTTGACTCCCATTTCTACAAAAGGAACACCTGCCCACTGATGAAAAATGTCTTCTGCTGCCTACAAACTAGGCAGATTCTACTTTTCCTCCATGGAAATTTACATCGCTTTTGTGGCATTTGCCCTGTCTCCAACAGGGCACTTTCAATATGCCTCTTTTATAGTATTTTATAATATAACAATAATTTGTTTACCAAGTTGTCATTTTCATTAGGTTTTGTAATTTATGAGGCAGAATGCCATCCTTTTGTTTGTCTTTAGGTCCCCTGTGCCTAACACTATGATTGACACGTAGCAGGCTTTCCATAAATGTCTACCAAGGAGGTGGAAGGAATGCTTATGGAAGTGCTTTGAAAATTGTAAAAGCACTAGGCAAACCTAAGGGATTATGGCATTGTATTTATTACTGCTGGTGCAGAGGAGGGCACTTCAGAAAGTAAAACATTCACCTGAAGAATAAGATGGTCTGATTTTACCAGTCCTTTAAGCCAACAGATAAGGTCCATTCATCCGCAGTTAAAACCCCATTCACAGACAACACAAAACAAAACAAACAAGAAAACTAAAATATCAGAAACACCTAGTCCCCCTAAATAAAGTAAAAACAGAACAAAGAAGAAAATTCAAAACAGAAAAAAATAACAACAAATCTCAAACAAAACCCTAAACCTATGACCCCTTCTCTAGTTTTCTGTGCAGCATCTGCCCTTTGTGGTTCTGTGAACAGCCAGGGTTTGGAGGTCTGTGGGAGAGGGGTTTGCTGCACTTCCCTGAGCTGACATTACTGAGTTGCCTTGACTTTGAGCTAGTCATTGTAAGTCAATCTAGACCAAGAAAGGTAAGATGATAAATATCAAGCATTAATATGTCTCTTCCGTGTATCTTCAAGAATGTAGCCACAGTCAGTTCACTCATTGCATGTACTTGTGACTCTTTTTCCCTGAAGTTTGTGGCAGCATCTATTGTTGGAGAACTTGGGACAATTTGGGGATGAATTTAGGTTGGGGTAGTGTCTATACACGTGGGAGGGGTCATGCCTCCTCTCACTCATCAAACGTACCCGTGTCCAGGGTCAGCGACATGTTCCTCTGAGATCATGGATGGATGTGGTTGGGTGGTAGCAGCAAAAGAATCACAGTCTTGGTAACAAACAGGAGAAATTGTGAGTTTCTAATTTATTCCCTCTTGAGCTTATTTTCAGAAAAATGAAATCAAATGGGCTTCATGGCTTTTTCTTGCCTTCTTTACCTTCTCTTGACATGGCTGGTCATGGGACTTTACATCCACAAGACCATTTCTCCCCCTCTTTCTTTCTTATAATCATTTTAATTTAAGCGACCATATGTATGTTCACACTTGTCTGGGGGCAGTCCTAGTTTCTGCTCATTGTCCTGGAGGGATTATATGTAAGTTCCCCTTTCACTTTCCAAAGTGACTCAGTTTGGATCATAAATTATCTAAGCACACCCTGTTACTAGTGAGACCTGGCACTCAAGAATGGGGCATTCCTCAGTGAACAGAAAGGCACATGGCTCAGGGAACTGCAATTAGACTCCCAGCCATCATATCTTGGCCCCACCCTTCACTGTGTGAACAACTTGGACAAGTTACTTAACTCCTTAGTTCTGAACTTAATGATCTATAAAAAGTGAGTAGTCATAGTAATTGCACACACCTCCCAGTATTATTGTCAGGATGGAGTGAGACAAGGTGCACAGAGCACTTGCAAAGCGCTGGATATATATTAAATCCTAATAATGGCAACTATAATTTTTTATTTTCCTTTCTTTCTTTTCCCTCATGCTCTCTTCCTGCCTTCCTCACTCCTCATTCATTTTCTTTACTCTTTCATTATTTCCTCTTAAAAAAAAAAAACAGCTGAATCATTTAGTCACCTTAAACCTTGTGACCAAATCCACATGGTAGAAGCAGGATGCTCTTGCCTCATGTTGAGTGCCACTGAACTCAGGAAGAGTGGTCAAAGCAATGCTTCAGAATCCTGCAGACTGTGTAGTGGGGTTTTGCTAATTTTGTCTTATCTTTGCTGTGAGGGAGAGTAGGAACTCTAGGCTTCCCCTTTAAATCATCTTTGTCGCTCACGGTAAGTTCAGTCTGGGTTTCTTACACTTCACTGGTTTTGGTAGAAGCTGGACATGGTGACATACGCTTCTTCTTGATTTGATCCCAGCGAAGTAAGAATGGGCTGCCCTTGAGCAACTGGGTTCAATGTCAGGATTCCGGATTGGAGAGAAAATGGAGGGGGCAGGGTGCTGTTTGTAGTCCCAAGGCTAAGCAGGAGGTCCTGGTACACATGAAGCCCATTCTTGCCACTCTCCCTGCAGTCTAGGGACCTGGAAGAGGAGAGTATAGGGGCATCACATGCACTGACATTCCCAGCCAGGCATCTGAGGGATGAATCTCTTTCAAAACTTTCTGGGGTGATGACCACATCCTCAGATGGGCAGCTGGGGCTCTGCACATCCCCTCCAAGCCTCTGCTTCTTAGATTCTTCTAGTTGCTGAGGAAACATATCTTGCAGAAAACCTTCCACTTCATCTCTAGCTTGAATGTCATCCACCCTATGAATCTGGCAGTCCAGGAAACTTTCAGGATTGAAACTCACATTTAAATTCTGCATGGAAAAAGCAGAAAAGGCATTAAGATGGCACCAGAGAGACACACCACCAAATGTTTAGTTCCAGAGTAGGTCTAAAGAGTTTTCTGACAGGGAATGTCACAGAATTGCCTGCATATTCCTCAATGGACTCTTTGCTTCTGGAGCTTCTGAGACACTTCAAGACTTGAAGTGACCACTGGTGTGACCTCCAGCCCCAGGGAGCCCAGAAGTTCTGAGATGTGTATCTTATTTCAGTTCCCTACTGCAGCTAGGGTCTTAGGAGGGACCCTAGTTACAGGATGCATCAAATACCAAAAGGTGAGGTTCAACTGTTCCTTGTCCTGGAATATCATTCTTGGCCACCGGGATGTTGCCAACACAATACTTTTTAAGCACCAAAAGCACTCACCTTTCTTGGTTTCTTACAAAGATGTTCCAGAGTCTTCTTATGATCAGGGAGACTGGGCCATACAATAGGCTTAATTCTGAAATCAGAGAACATTGATAGATGAAGTGAATGGCAGAGGGCACAGGCACACTGAGTCTTCCCACTTACTCTAAGCCTGGAATCAGAAGAACAGATTTCTAGTCTTGGCTCTATCACAATTAGGTGGGTGACCATGGTCAAGGGACTGGTTTTCTGTGGGCCTCGGTGCCCTATCAATTCAAGGAGGGGTTGGACCAGAGACCACTGCTATCAATCCATTCCATGAATAAGACATGACAATAATATACCTCTGGGAAAAAGCCCTAGAGGGAAGGAACACCAAGGCTTGCAAGGAGGTAGTTTTGGTGGAGCTATGGAAGTACAATTCGACCCCGTTGTTTACTTCCAATTTAAGTGTTGTCTTTTTATTCCTTCCCTTTACTGACAGCAACTCTGGCAGCTGATTTTGGTGGAAGTGGGGGAATATTTTTCAAGTTACCCAGGGAAATTACTTAGTACTTTCAAGGCAGTACTTTTCAAATTAAGGTATTTGTAATCCTGGGAATATATAGCCTTCTGCCAAGGGCATTCTCCTAGTATAGTAAGTAACTTAACAAGTGCCTGTTTAAAACATCATTTTTATGATGAAACAAACATAGCCTTAGCATGGATTAGAATACAAAATCCCATGAATTTATATGTTTAAAGTCAAGACTTCAAGTGCATTGTGCATTTGCCATGAATGATGGCTTCTGCAACCTTTAGGAGATACTGGAAGAAAAGCTTGGGAAACATTGCATTACAGAATTCTTACTTTGGGGACAGGGTTTGCCTAATGTCCAGTTTATAAATTTTTGCCTCTTATGAAATTAACTGTGGAAATTCACTGAGGATAGGTAGGGATATTGGGCACTAAATTTGTGAAATGCCTTAATCCCCTTTGTGGTTTTCTCATCAATAAATGGGACTCAAGCTCTGACTGTCTGTGATCCCACACAATCACCCTTTTTATTAGTTGAAGAAGGTCACCTTTTTTTCCATAACACACAGGCCAAGATGACCAACAGAGCCACAGAGAAAAAACTCAAAATGCTGATGGTTAGTAAGATAGGATCCATCTCCCCTGGAAAGCAAGAATAGATCGTAGTGAGCATTCAGTAGCCATGCAGTGGGGGTAGGGTCTCAGGATGCTTTGCATTTACTTAGTAATGTGGGCCGACTTACTACTTCCTGAAAGTTGCTTTTGAGTTAACAGAAAGATGTGACAGCTTTATAGAGGGAGTTTGGTTTAAAAGGCATTGACTTGGGTGACCAGGCCTAGAGCATCTGCCACTTGAAATGTAAACGTGATCTAGCATCAAAGGTACCAATGTTCTCTTCCCTTCTTAACTTTCTACCAATGGAAAGAAGCCAGAGCAGGAGATGATGAAAGAGATGTTCACCCCTGTTGCAAATTCTAGGGAGGGGATGTCTCAGTTCCTAGGCATTCTCAGTTCCAGTCCCAAGGACATCTTCATCCTTCTGGAAAAGGACAGCCACACCTGTCCACATACCTGACACCAATAAAGGTGCTTCTTAGAGGGGCCTTAAAGACTGCAACCATTGGGGTCCCAGGCTAGATTGGTTAACTGGAGGTAGTGCGTGGGGATTTTGTTCAAAATGTATGGCAGCTTCCAGGAACACAGACGGCCTGTACTAATTCTCAGGTAATAAGGACCCCGCTCCCTCTGCTTCCTTGTTCTTTACAAAAGGGGCAAAGACAGCAGGCAAGTCATTCTCCAAACAAAGTGTAAGAATGTCCTCCAGGGGTGTCCTATTTTGCAGGTTAGTTTCAACAATCTTCCTCTCACTTGCTCCCACACTTGGACATGCAAAGCACTCTGGGGGAACAAAAACTCTACCACCATTCCTTACCCGGGCTATTGTTGATCTCTGGAGTTCTGAAGTAGTAACTTGGACTCCATTCACTCCAGAAGCCTTTAAAATAGTGATCAGGGATGGATCGAACTTTAATCTCATACATTGCTTCAGGTTGGAGGTTTCTCTGCAGGAGTGTCAGCTTTGTGCTGGATAAATTCACATGCTAGAGAGTAGAGGGCAGTTACATTCTTAGGATGGGAAAAGAGGTGTTGTCTAAATCTCCCACATCATTTCAAGTGGGATTCCTTTAGTCCCATAAGCATTCTCTCAAGGTTGTCTCATATTTGTTAGAATAAGGAGCTCTGATATGTAAAGGAGTCAACAGCAAAATTAGGGACAGAATCTGAGCTTATAAAGGATGTTGTGAGTGGTCTAGGAGGAGAGTGAAATGATGGGTCTTATTCAGGTGAGTTAGGCACTGCCCAGGCTCTCCCTTTCCACACTTCAATATCTTCTTCTTTTCTCTCTATGCTTTCACATATGAAAGGGAGAAGAAAGGTTAGGTTAGGTTAGTGAGCAAGAATCATTTCTCTCCAGAAAGATGCCATTTTACATTGTGAATAGTGATATAGAGACAAAAGCCTCCCCCACACAGTGTATTAACTTTAAGATAAAAAAACTCTATAAATTTGATAGATAAAAAGTAGTCCATTGTTATTATATCTGTATTTATTTGATAATTAGTTCATTTCATGTATTTATTGAATTTATTCCATATTTCATGAGATTTTTCCCAAATTTTTTGCTCCTTTTTCTATTGTGATTTTTTAAATGAATTATAAGAGTTTGTTATCTATTAATGATACTAACCATCTATCAGCTGTTTATGTGGCAATTTAAGCCTACTTTTAAATTTGCATTTTTGATTTTTGATTATTATGTGTGTTGACATATATAAGCCTCTACATTTTATGTAGTCACATGTCTCAATCCTTTCCTTCCTTCTACAGCTTTGATGCTTAGAATGTTCTTCTTCATGTCAAGATTATGTAAACATTTGGCTATATTTTTTCTAGTTTGTTTAGAGTTTCACTTTTATATAATTTCCTTAAATCATCTGTTATTTTGTTATTATATGAAGGCAGCTAAGCATTTATCATAATTTTTTTTAATTAAAAAAAATTTTGGCTGGCGTGGCGGCTTATGCCTGTAATCCCCAGCACTTTGGGAGGCCAAGGTGGGTGGATCACCTGAAGTGAGGAGTTCAAGACCAGTCTGGCCAACATGGTGAAACCCCAGCTCTACAAAAATACAAAAATTAGCCAGTCATGATGGTGGGTGCCTGTAATCCCAGGTACTTGGGAGGCTGAGACAAGAGAATTGCTTGAACCTGGGAGGCAGAGATTGCAACGAGCCAAGATTGCGCCATTGCACTCCAGCCTGGATGACCGAGCAAGATTTTGTCTCAAAAAAAAAAAAAAATTTTTTTTTTTTTAGTTAACTAATTGTCCTGGAAGCATTTATTCATAATCCTTCCTTTCTCCACTAAGTTGCTTTTCTATTGGTGCAATTTTCAGATGAATAATGAAAGATGGCAGGATCAAGGGTGGGGTGGGTAAGTAGAAGGAGGGAGCAGGTGGTTTGGGGCAGGTGTTACATTTATGCAAGTGGCATCTTGCATCTTACTGCAAACAAACAAGGCCAATCTTGGCCGGAAAAAAGAGGACAGCAAGAATAAGAAGGCCTTGAGAAAGAGAAATCATCATCTCTCCTCTTCGTCTCTGAGGTGCAGAAAGAACAAAAGTTAGGCTGGTGGGTTAAGAGAAATCTCATAACCTGATACACTCCACTCTTCTGCCACCTCCTCCCCAAAATAAATTTCAGGGACTGCCAAATCATTCCAACCTCAACAAATCATGAAGAGAGCATCTAAGTAACCCTCCTGATTATGAAGAAAAATTAAGCTGTTACTTCAAAAACAAAGACCTTGGGCTTTAAAATAAAAACAAAGCAAAGACAAAAATTATGCCTCTCTTCCTTACCTCATGCTGGTCCCATGAATCCCATAAGCCAGAATGTGGCTATGACTTGGTGATCATAACCAGATAAACATTTTTGCCAGATTTGCCTATGAAAGCGGCACTAAACATGATACTTTTTGAGGCCCCTGAATACAGAGGATTAATTTGGCCTCAATCTTTATTGTTATCCATCTCACTAATGTAGAAACATTCTGAAGACCAAAATTAGAGCAGAAAAAATAACCAGAGCTAGAAGAGTATGCACCAGGGAAGATCCAGGTTTTTGTGGGGCCAATATTGGGAGCTTCTTTCAGTAGAAGGTAGGTTTTGAAAGCAAAATTGTTGGGTCCTCCCAGGGGAAATGCACCAGTAGGCCAACAAAATAGAAAACATGAATAAGTTTTTATTTTATTAACGTAGATGAACTACATACCATCCATTTGTTTTCATCCTTTTCCTGGCGGTAAGCTACATCGTGCATTAAAACTTTTACATACTTCTTTTGCAAGTGTGATGTATTAAATGTCACCACAAAGTCATTGGCTCCTTCACGATAGATGACACTTAGGTCAAAAGGAGCCTCAGGTTTAACTGGAAAAGAAAAAGAAATAAATTCTGTCTAAAGGGCAGCCAAGGAAATAATTATAGTATTTAAAATTCATCCCCTCTGCAAATCACTTTGATGCTTTTTGTGTCAGTAAATGGCCAACTATTCAGAAAACCATTTCTTCTTCTTGGGTTTAAATCCAGTCCACATTCTCCAGCCTCCCTTGCAGTGGGGTGTGGCCTTGTGAATGAGGTGGGCAGAAGAAATGCACACCCACTTCCATCCTGGCCCAGACACACACCCATATGTGACTCCTCGGCTGTGCCCTCTTCCACTACTTGGAGTCCTGCATTACAGACGGTGGAGCCACAGGATGGAAAGTGCCCTGAATACTGCTTGGAGAAGCCCCAGTTGCAGGTTAGAAACATCCATTTTGACTCTGATGTGAGTGAGAAATAAACTTACGGTGTTTGAGATATCATATGTTTGGGGGCTTATTTGTTACAGCAGCTTGTGTTAATTTTACACTAAAACACATCCTCTTTGCTTTTGAATATTGGAGAACTTGTTACTAATGAGCCCCAAAGCAGGAGTATTTAAACTCTGAGTCTTCATTCTTGTAATAAAATTAGGTTATATGCTGTGAACCTTGCACCTCATCTCAGCTACAGTGACATGAAGGGTCTGCATCCTGGCCCTGGCTAAGACCTTCCAGAGTGGCCTCAGGGGGTCCCCTCTGTCAGTCTCACTGACTTAATGCTGAAGGAATGTCTTAATTCCTCTTGGGCTTCCTCCTACTGCCTTCCTGCCTTGCAGAGTTGCTGTTAGAATCAAATGCTCCACACATGCTAAGCTGTTGGAGGGAGATCAGTATTACTTCAGGTAGAACAAACCCAGAGAAAGGTATTGATTTCCTAGAAAGGTCCTGAGACTTCCCTGTCCTGGCCTCTTGGCTGCTCATTGATCACAGCCTGGGAAGTTAGCTGTCTGGGGATGGGGGTGCTACTTTTTGCATGACTGATCTCGGGCGCAGTTGTTCACAAGAGGATGTGGGTTCATCAAACTTTCACTCAGTAGAGTGTGAGCTGGGATTTAGAGCTGCCTGCCAGCCCAATAAAACGCAGAGTTTGGCCCAGTTCTTGTTGTAGTCACTTGTTCATAGTGGTGACTGCCTGTTTCTGCTGCTTTGCCTTCGAGGTACTGAAAAAAAAGCAGTGACTTCATTTTTCACCCTTGGATCCGTTATAAAAGGGAAGTTTATCAAAAGGAAAGATGCCCTGGACCTAGAGGGAAGCAGGAGGAAAGGCAGTGGGTGGACAACAGCCCAACAGAGAATGCTGGCAATGCTTTTGCCCCTCTCCCCGGTTCCTGCCCTCCATTCCATTCTCAACAAGGCCTTCTGAGCTGAAGCCCCTGCCCCGTGCCCATCTTTTAATAATAGAGGAATTAAAGGAAGAACACATCTCCTAAGTACTGCATGCTTTGCTTATGCTGTCTTCAAACAACAGTCACTTATCACCAGCATATTGATAAGGAAACTGAATTTCAGAGAAGTTAATTGTGTTCAGGTCCCTGTAAAATGGTTTAAAGGGATTCAAATCCATTTCTTTGATTCTGAGGCTCACTCTTCTTCATTTAGCTTTTGTTTCTCTACCTTGTTACATATCACAATGGCTGGTCCTGGTGCCCTCTGGACAGTTCTGCCTCAAGCCCAAATGATTTCTTTGAGCAAATTAGAAAAAGGGTCTCATTCGTCAAGCAATATTTTAGAGGGAATACATCCTTGTACAATCTGAACAATCATATCAATCTAATCTGCCCAGAGAAGTGGGAAGGCAGGAAGCTTCCCTTTTCAGCCTTACTGGGTTGGGAGACACCCAAACAAGGGGAAGTGAGGGTGCAGGTGGTGGCAGGGGAGCACTAGCTCTGGGGCTCAATCAGAAGCATCCAGTTTAAATTCACTTAAATGGTAGTTCCATTAATGAAGTGTCCCATTAGGACCTAGGAGATGCTACTGTGAGACATGCCTCCACCACCTCTCATCCTGCTTGTCCAGGGGTGCTTTCTATAGCCCGAAGGGACTCACACCACCCCTTCCAAAGGGACCTGTGCTATCAGCAGTGTGTGTACTGTACCTCTCCCCATTGCCGTTCGGATGAGGCATGTCAGATTTACAGTCTTCTGGGGGATGGAGACTGTAAGTGCATTAAGCATGTGGGATATGGGGATTTGGAGGTGGCAGGTGTCACCTGGACACTCTTGGTGTGTTGTTAGTGCTTATGTGCATGTAAATGCTTGCATGCTGGTGTGGAGTTTTGTAAGAATGGGCTCTCCCCTGATGCTCCAGAACCTCTGCCTTCTCTGCTCACTCTCAGAGAAGTGAATGTATATTTGCAATGTAAATGGTGAAACTTTAGATATGGTGCTCTATCCATAGAGGCCTCATCTCCAAATGATCAGAACCCAACTTTTTCATAACCTCAGATATACCCTGTTGTTGTCATCCCTGGTCCTTTGCCACTAATCAGGACCCACACTTGTCATGGCCAACACTGCTTCTGTGTGGCCAACATGCACAGCCATCTGCCTAATGTCTCTTTTCTACTACATTTGCTTTTTCACAAGTTAATTGTTCACACATGGAACTTCTGCTTTAACTCTCTATTTTACCATCTTAGTGAAACAAAACTGAGACAAAGCTGAGCTAGGTTTCTCACTCTTTCCTGTCTTTAATGAGTATTGCTCTCTTACCTTTAATTTTCTTTTTGAGTGCTGTAGTGGGTGCGAATAGGGAATGCTAAAGGTATTTTTTTAGACATGGTTAACATTTAAATCAGTAGACTTTGAATAAAGTAGATTGCCTTCCATGATGTGGTGGACATCACCCCATCAGTAGAAGGCCTCTAGAGCAAAGACTGAGGTTCCTTGAAGAAGAAGGAAATCTGTCTCAAGAGTACAATACAGAAAATCTGCTTGAGTTTCTTGCCCTGCGGAATTTAGACTCAGTACTGCACTCTTTCCTGCATTTCTAATCTACTGGCTTGCCTTATGGATTTTTGCAATTGCCAGTTCCCACAACTACAAAAGTCAGTTTCTTAATAGAAATCTCTCCTGTCAATTATCTGTCTGTCTATCTATCTATCTATCTATCATCTATCTATCTATTCTCCTATTGATTCCCCTTTTTTTTTCTAGAAAACTCTGACTAATAGAGAAGGCATATATACTTTTAAAAATAACTTGACAAGTTAGCTAAACTTATTTGGGGATTTGGGGAGAATACCACAAGGAATTCAGGAGAAGGACAGGTGAGGAAAGAAAGAACAGGTAAGGAAGGAAAGGACACCTGTGGATGGATGACAAGAAACCCAGCTCCAGTTAGACACTTCATGTAGATTTGCACAAACACTCTCTTTCACAGGTGGGTTTGAAGATTCTCAGAATTCTTTCATGGCAGGAAAGTATAAATTTCAAAATTTTCATTTATTAAAAAAATTTGCAGTAGGGAATTAGCTATTGTCTATTGCCAATTGTTTCCACTACTTGTCTACTTTTAACCTACAGAATGTCCAGACACAGTGTTTTCAGGTATCCCCAAAATGACAACCATACCCTTATATACAACTTCTTACCTATAGTGGTTAGGTCTATTTTTTTGCAGGTTAGACTCTTTCCTCCAACCTTCACACATATATTGCTCTTTCCAATCAGTAAGAATTTCTTTGTCTCAATGAAATATATCTCTTGTAGTTTCCTGAAACTCAGGCACTTTACCTCCACGAGGGCCCCACTGTAGGAATAAAAAGGGGATATGTCTTGATTCAGGTAGGAGTTCCTGTATACAATGGAATAGTATCATACGCACATTGATGTATGTTAGACTTTAACTCTGTTCATAGGTATGTGGGTGGGTGAGTGGAGGCATGTTCAGGAATGAGAGATAATAAATTAAAATCATATGGCTTTCTGCTGCTATGATACTTAGTGATGATTTACTTATAATTAGATGCAATTGAGCCTGAAATAGTCAAAACATGTTTATAAAATTATAGGAAATTTCTGTATTTTTTATAATTGATCATTGAAACACAAATGCTTTGTTCAGGTAAAAAGGTAATTGCTTTTTTTTTTTTTTTTTTTTTTTTTTTTTGCTGTTCCGTAGGAATATATGTGAGAAATAAGAGCCGTAAAAATATTGATTAAAAATGAGTTAAAGAAAATGATAACATAGTATAAAGGGTTATATACATAATATCACATATACTTAATGGGTAACGTAAGGGATTTTCATAGGTAATTTTGGCTGATAAACCCTAACAAGACCGGTTAAGAAAACAAAAGATATAAATTACTAATATGTGGAATGTAAGAGGAGATATCACTATAGAACATGCAGATGTTAAAGGTACAATAAGGAAATTTTAAATGTTATTTTAATGTATATAATAACTTAGATGTAATGAAAATGTTTTCATAAACACAAATTAGTAAATCTGACCCACATAGAAATGGAATATTTCAAGAGTTATATTTCTCTCAAAGAAATTAAACTTATTATCAGTAAACTTTCCCACAAAGAAAACTCTATGCCTGATGGTTATATTCTGGTAAATTATATCAAATGTATAAGGAAAGAAATAGTGCCAATCTGACACAAATTCTTTTGGAAACTAGAGGAGGAATGACCCTTGTCAATCTATTTTTTGAAGCTAGCTTAATCCTTGTACCCAAACCTGGCCAAAATATTACAGAAAAGAAGCTGATAGACAAATATCCCTCAAAATGTATAAGCAAAATTTTACCAGAAAATACTAACACACTAATTTTAATACATAATGACAAAGTAGGGCATATCTCAGGAAACCAAAGCAGGTTAAACATTCAAAAATTAATCAGTATAATTTGCCACATTAATAGACTAGAAGACATAAATAACCTGGTTATAGTCAACTGATGCATTCAAAGCATAACTTAGTAACATGAATGCATCTATTCATATTAAAAACTCACAGCAAATAAGAAATAGAAAGTTACTTCCTCAACCCGATAGAGAGCATTTACAAAAGCCTATAGTTAATATCATATTTAATGCTGAAATTGTGAACACGAATTGTTTCCCTAAGACCAGGACATGACGGGATATCCACTTTCACCATTTCTATTCAGTGATGTTCAAGAGGTTTTAGCCAATGCATAAGGCAAGAGAAACAAATAAAATGTATCCAGATTGGAAAGAAGGAAAAAATACTTCCAGCATTTGCAGACAACATGTTTATTCACGTGGAAAATGGTAAAGAATATTCAATACAACTACAGAAATGAATAAAGTGAGTTATCAAGGCTATTATACAAAAGTAAGTTTATATGTCTATAGGCTAGCATCAAACAATTAGAAAATAAAATTTAAAAATGATATTTCAATTTATGATATAAATAAATACATAAAATATTTAGAAATAAAAGATGTTCAAGGTCTTTGCACTAGAAACGACAAAACATTGTTGACAGGTTTTAAAAGAAATCTAAATAAATAGAGAGCTATGTTTATGGACTAACTAATTCAATATTGATAACATGAAATTTTCCCCAAAATGGCCTATATAATATTACTCAAAATCTCAGTAGAATTTTTTAAGAAATTGACAAGCTGATTCTAAAATTTATGTGGAAATACAAGGAACCCATGATAGCCAAAACAACACTGGAAAATGGAAGCCTCAGAAACCCGACTTCAAACTTAGTATAAAGCTATAATAATCAAAACAATTTAGTACTGGCATAAGGATAAATAAATTGACCAATAGAAAGAACAGAGAATTCAGAAATAGACTCACATATAATGTTGATGGATTTTTAAATGCAGGCACCCAATAAATTCAATGGAGTCATAGCACATCATTTTCAACCAATTTCTTTGAAACAGCTGAGTAAATGTATAGAAAATATAAACCCTACTTCCACATAGTTATATAGGGTTAATTATATGTCGGATATTAACCTAAATATGAAGGCTAAAATTGTAGAATATTTAAAAGGAAACATAAGAAAATATCTTCCCAATTTTGGGGTAGGCAAAGGTATCTTAGCAAGGATACAAAAAGCACTACATATAAAAGAAAATGAATGATATATTAGACTCCATCAAGACAAAAAAAACTCTTGTTTATTAAAATGCACCGTTAAGAAAATAAAATGGCAAACTTCAGACTAGAAAATAGATGCAATACATCTATCTGACAAAGGAAATGTATACAGAATATATAAAGAACTCATATCCAGCAATAATAAAAGGACAAATAACTCAATGATTTTAACAGATTCTAACCCAAAGAAGACATGCAAATGACCAAGTATATGAAAAGATGTTCAACATTTGTTATTTGAGAAATACAAATTAAAAGCCTAGTGAGATACTATCCCAAACTCAAATGTTGCAAATGATGTGTAGCTCTCATGCATTGCTGGGATGAGAGTAGAATGGTATAACCACTTTGAAAAACTGTTGGGCAGTTTCCTATAAACTTAGATACCCTCTTACTGTATGACACAGCAATTCCATTCTGAGGTTTTATACCCCAGAGAAATGAAAATACATATTCACAAACTGATTTGTCCAAGAATGTGAACAGCAACCTAAAAAAGAATAGTCTCAAACTTGAAAAAACACAAATATTCATAAAGAGGAGAAAGAATTAAAAATTTGTGGTATATTCATACAGTGGAATTACTATTCAGCAATTGAAAAGATGAGCTATGAGATGGACATCAACATGGCTAACTCTCACAAACACTGTGTTAAATGAAAGAAGACAGAAAAGAATAAAGAGTATTCTATTAATAAGAACTATCAGAAACAGGCAAAAACCAAAGGGTAATAAAATTGAGAATTATGGTTGCTCCTGGGATATGAAGATTGACTGGAAGGGAACATGAAGCGTCCTTCTAGGGAAAAAAAAAAGTTCTATATCTTTACTGTTGGAATGGCTACATGTCCTAGACATTTCTCAAAATTCACTAAAGTTTTGTGCATTTTACCACACATAAATTTTACCCCTAAAATCCATTGTAATCAAACAAGAAAGTAAACAAAAATAAAAAATAATGTAAAAATTAAAGAAGTAACAAAGGTATATATTCTCATTGTAAAGATAGAATAAAAGTAAAATCCTAGGGTTATTTTCCTTTCCTAACCCTAAATTTAATTTTCCTCTTCTGTGATAAACACAGTTACCAATTTGTTTTTCCTATGTGCTCTTTAAGCTCAGCCAAATAACTCTAAAGAGGCATAACTGGGTCAAATTGGAAGTGAAGATCTGGGCAGAAAAAAGTTCCTCTGGGTAAGTGTGCGTATATGAAAGAATTCTTTCCATTAACCAGATGTAATTTTGTTTAAATCCTAAGGAGTGTGTTCTAGGAAGGCCTTTTACTACCTACAACCCACAATGTGTGTTGGTTTTCCTTGGTGAACTGGATGTGTGTACACTCTTCTCTAAATGTGCTCAAATGAGTCCTTTCGAGAACGGCTCCTGGACTCAGCAGAAAAAGAGGAGCATGTTTGTCTAGCTTCGGGTGAGCTGGCCAGGAGGTTAAACACAGGGGAGAGTGGCCCAGCTTTAGGTACAGAATCTTTCACCTTTGGTTTATTGTGGTCTGAGTGACTGGTTAAGCTCCTACAGTCATGAAAACTAGAGATTGGTGAAGAAATGTTAAGTTAATTAACTGGCAAAACATATTGATTACTTTGGGGACATTCCTTAAAACTGTTCTCCCAAATCGTTAGTTTTGTTAACTGCTATCTTTTAGGGTATGCAATTGTTTAGGCTTTAAAGAGTATGCGTGTATGTGTGTGTGTTTCAAAGTTACCAGGGAGTTGTGTTCCTTGTTGGGGTAGATGGGCTTTCCCATTTGGAACAGGATAAAAATAAAAACTGAATTTTTGGGTAAGGTAGACAGATACCAGGGAATAAGCTTAGGATGAACATCAGGTGGAAAGATCTGAAGATGGCAATGTCACGATTTGATAAATAAATCTAGAAGGGGAGACTGGGAGTGGGGTCCCATTTCTGAATTTTAGGTAAACATGGGTTTTAGAGAAGCTAGGACAAAACTTTTAGTTCAATCCTTGAATATAGAATATATTTGTAAGGAAAGTATGTGTGAAATATCCAATTACAGGCCCCAACCTGTAGCAAGTTTCTGGCACTGTTGGGAATTTAAGGGGTATCTAAAATGGTATTCTCAGCTCATTCCCATGTTTTTGAGAATGAAATTAATGAGCAATGGACAATCAAGGATGACTGTATGGCTGTCTTGTGAAACTGGGCATCCTTTTAAGGGCTCTGAACTCCAGGAGTTAATCTATTAAAGAGCTCATACTTATATTTTCTGCTGAAAATATTTCTTAAGGCAGTCCCTTTCCAACTGAAATACCTGAATCCAATTGGAAAACCCAAATAGAGGAGGCTCTGTACAGATTACAATTACAATATGACAGGAAAAATCAAAAGACATGTTAAAGGGTAAGTGTGTTCAAGTGGGCAAGGAAGTGGTCAAATATGGTGTGAATGAAAGTGAACAGAAAGGTCAACCTCAGCTTGGCCGAGAGAAACCAGGATGAACACTCAGCCCACCAGTCAAAAAGCCAAAGTCAAACCTCTGTGTGAGAGAGTGATTTGCCCATGAAAATGAGTGCATTGTTTGAATGAGTTGTTCGGCTATTTTAGTGCAATCCATTTCCAGCCTAGATTGTGGACAGTGAACTGGTTCCGGTTCTTTCGACATATTTTATTCCTGGAAAATGTGTTAGGGAAGTGAACAGAGGCAGACGGAGAACACAGTACACTACTCAAGTCCAAGAGCGTGTTTATCTAAGGACTGCAGCAGGAAGCGCTGCAATGAATAGACGCAGGAAGCTCCCATAAATTAGCATAAACAGGAATTCAGGGCTTGTTTGGACTATGGACTGTGGAGAATTGTCTCAGTGTCTACGGAATGTAGGAAGCCTTCTATTACTACTGGTGGATCTTGATTTACTTTGCTCACTAGGACACTAAGTAAAAATTAGGTCATTCGGATACGAATTTGGAGATAGCCTCACATCAGAATTTCAAGTTAGAGTAGTGTCTCAAATCACCAGAGATAGTAACCCTTGGCAACAAGAGATGACTTATGTTGGAAGGAGAAGATAAAGTTCCCTGAGACCTTCAGTAAATTTTCAAATCAAAGACTCTTTTTCTTTGCCTTTTCTGTGAGACCTTGTGAAAAAAAATGCCAACTTGTTCCTGTCGATTTTTGGAAAATTTACATTGAGAGGATCATCTGAAGTCAAATTGTGTCAAGACGGTAGAAGTTAGGTCAACATTCACAGAATTATAATTTAATGTTGCTTTCCCATTACTCGTTATTCACTGGCTATTTGGAATGATTTACATGATGAAACTATTTAACCATCACAACCTTCCTGTGAGGCAGGTTATCTCATTTTACAGGTGAGGAAACTGAGGCATAGATATATCACATAACTTTCTCTTGGTCAAAAAGCTAGTAAGCACTGGTATTGGGATTGGAAACAACGCAGTTTAACTCTCAGATGCAACTTGAAGACACTGGATTGTCTCATGTTGGGCAAACAGATTTTTGGTGAGGCATGTTGAAGGAGATGCAGGTTTTAAATTCTGACATGAAGTTGGGAGGGATGTGGGATCCCCAAGATCCAAAGTGTCATTTGAATGAGCCTCAGGATCTGAAAGTTGGACCATGAGAGGAGCTTTGCATGAGTGTTTTTGGTGAAGGACAAGCAGTTTCAGGAGGCTGTTGGGAATTCCTTAGATGTTAACATTTGTTAATTAGGCCACATATTCTTTCTTTTGCAGCTATTAAAAACAGCACATGAAAAGAGAGACAGAGGATGCCTAAGCAACAATTAAAACCACCATCCCTCACCATATTTCAAATTCCAGATTGGTGGTGTTGACATCTGGGTCCTCAAAAGCACAGGTCAGTGAGTGCTGGGATCCATTCACTTCCAACTGGCTATAGCATGAGAATGAGTAGTCATCCAGTTCTGCATCTTCCAAGTCTCCTGGGGAGGAACAAACATGCAGCTGTTAATGAAACAAATAAATGCATCCTTTTGAAATATGGCATGACCTTAATAAAATAGCAGACTCTGTGGCAGACATGCAGTAGTAATGGATTATGTATTATCTAAAGAAGGAAAGCCCAAGGGTGAAGACAAGGAAAATGCTTCAAAACCAACCAACCAACAAAAAACAAAAAACAAAAATGCTCAATGCTAACAGAGTTTTCCAATACAAAAAAAAAATCCATCATAATGAGTAAGTAACCTCCAAATATTTCTGAGTTAAAGAACCAGAGGCACTGAACACATTTTTTTTTCTGTATTTAAACTGGAGTTTCTTCTACTACATTTGTTATATTGATTGTCCCTACATTTCAAAGAAGAGACACTTTATTTCCATTATCCCCATGCTACCTAATCTCACTTTTGACTTTATTACAAATCATAATTTATTCCCTCCCTAGTATCTTTTTTTTCTTAAATGAAGGACAATGATAGCTATCTTGCAGTCAGAATTTTGCTTTTTTAAGAGGTCACTTTCTCTTGCCTAAAAAGGCATCCCAACTAAAAGTGGCACTGATTATCTCCATTGTCTTAAGCTACTGACTGAGACAAATGTGGTTAGGAAAAAAATTAGATCTGGCAGGACTCAGATTTGGTAAAACTTCCTGTGAATGTTGTACATACTGCTTCTGCTCTTATAGATTCTTCTATAGACACAGTATCTTATAGATTCTAGCAGGATTCTGGAAGAAAGTGGGGAACCAAAAATTTTCTTTTTTTTTTGCTATTACTTTTGGAAAGTGTAATCTGTCACACATAGTATTTGGTTTCTTAAGCTGAGTTGTAGACCCTATAATGAAATCTGCGTTTTGTATGTATGTTTTACATGATAGCAAAGTGAGGCTGGAATAAATATGTCAGAAAGTGCACAACCACTGGGACCTGAGAAAATCCAGAGCAAGCAAAGCCATTCTCAGAGTGCTCAAGTGTGAGCCTAGGACTGCGTCCATGTATTTTTGGTTCACTGGTACTAGAAATTAGATGCTTCCAAGGCTTTACACTGGAAACAGAATATACTAAAATCGAATCCCAGTTGAGTGTCCCAGAGACCAAGGGCTGTTGGAACAGCACTTTCTTTACTTAAATAACTCAGTAGGGAAAATGGGAAAGTTAGTAAAGCTAATTGTGAATGGACCAACCAGTTGAATGACAGATTGGTTCAGTCAAAGCAACAAATCTCAAACAGTCCTAGCTAGACCATAGGTGTGGGCGCTGCTCACAGCCACAGGCATTTATCTTTCTGGCCATTCCCAGAATCCATCCTGCTCACAGCTCTGCCACCAGCAAAACTCTTTATGTAATTTCAGCAGGGTATGGCCCTCCTTCTGATGACAGCATGAAATAATGAGAGGCAGCCCACTAATTTTGTAGACTTAGATTTCTTCCCTGTGCAGTGATAGCTTTCTAAACGCAGTGGTTCTGACTTTACATGGCACTCCTCACACTGTCCTGACATTTTCTCTTCCACCAATCCTATACACAGAACATAGATTATTATTTGGATTCAGACATCCTGTGGGCCAGCTTTGTCTTCACGATTGTTCAATAGAGACAGCACACTCTAGCAGATGCCGGCACCCACATCACAAAACAAAGGACTCCCACTTCCACTCAGTCTGACAAAGCATACAATATACAAAGAGCCATTTATACCCTGTTTCCTGCACCTAAAATGGCTGTGTTTTAGGAAGCAGCTCGCTGACTTTTCAGTAGATATTACTGGGCAGAGTTCCTTTGTAACCCAGAAAAATTCCCTTCAATGACTTATAAAATGTGATGGCATTTTACAAAGAGAATATTCTGCATGACATGAGCTGAAAAATTCTTGGCTAAGAGTAGTTAATGTACACAGTGGTTAAGACCTGTGGTGTCAGAGCTGGACAGATGTGCATTTAAATTCTGTCTATAGTCTACCTGTGGTCCTCTGTCAGGTAGGCAACTTCTCTAAAACATGTGTTCTAATATGTAAACTCATGCTATGAGCAATCACTGGATGGATATATACAAAGAGGCAGCTTAGAACACAGTAAGGATTTAATAGAGATTAGCTCTGAGTATAATATTTTCTGAGAAATAAGTAATGAAAAGGTAAAATAAGAATTCTAATTCTGAAAATGTACATGAAACATTTGAGCTTCTCTTTAAAAAGTTTGTCAATTGAAGGTGTTATAATCACTATGGTTTTGAAATTACATGGAGCTTTTGAATAATGAGTTAATCTATTATTCTTTAAATGCGCAATAATTAATATTATTCATATTTAAATAGGTATCTAGACATATTTATCCATAAAAATTTACATTTTGTGGAATATGTATCATAGGCAAGCCAGTGTCATTTAGAAGTCTTCTTCCTACTGAAATGGAGTTAGTTGATTAATAGTGTAAATGATTTGGATTTTTAAAAAGTGTACCTTTCTTCTCTTGATCATCCTTGTGATGATCAGAAAATTGACAGCTTTCGACAAGCAGCAACTGAATGTGAATTCCTTATACCCCAAACTGGGAAGTATTTTGATGTAATCATGTGAATAGGGTAATTATACATCTTCTAAAAAATCTGAAACTTAAAAAGTTGAAGTGAAAACTCAGCTTTCAACTAGAATTCTTATATATTTTAAAAATAGTATGATCACCATAGTGAAATAGTGAGTATAGATGACACCAAAGAGAGTAAGATTTATGTTTCCTGCCACACATCAGTCTTTGTGGAAATCCAAGGCAATGTTTAGCATAGAATAATGATCATCCCCCATAAAGTGAGTCATACACTGTAAAAAATGTCAAATTCTCTGACAATTCCCTTAATGAGAAAATTCTAGGGATTTCCATCCTTCGTAATTACATGACTCAAAATATATAAGCTGAGTCATTAGGCTGATGTGTTTGATATTGTCTACAGGCAAATACTCTTTAACTCTTGAAGTGAAAGGGCTTAATTTGCAGGAGCAAGTTGATTGTCTAAATTCCCACATGTCTCCTGCTGCTGTTAGACACCTCTGTCTAGTTTTGTTATAATTACAATGTGTTTATATATGGGCAGAGTTGGCTTCTCGGTACTAAGTTTTTTAGATCCCAAAGAGAATCATTACATATGGCCAATTTGTTGGTGTAGAGGCAATTCAGTGTATTGCAATGAGTAAACTTATTTAGATGTTTCTCTAGTCAGTTCTTTACTTAAAATCTCACATAAATCTCTCAAAACTAAAGTACTTTGCAAACACTTTCAAAAGTTATTGGATGTCTACTATATTCTAGCCACTGATTTGGGTGTTGAGGATACAGCACTGGTCAATGCAGACAAAGCTATTGATGGCTTCTAGACATTATCTCATCCTGAAAGTTATGCTTTCAGGATTTCTTAAAAAGTCAAACAAAATGAATCCAATTTGATCTCCTGACAAAGTAAAATGACTTTGGACATTTTCCTACAAGCACAGTCATAGCATCTACATGAGTGTTCCTTTTGTAAGAGCAGAGGAATCATTCAACATTTAAGACCTACACTTGGGAGTGAAATGCATTCCTTCTTGAGAATTCTGAGGTCTTATAAACCACCCATAGTATTGACCCCCTGCCCCCTGTCATGGTGGTTAGAACATCTAAAAAAATGACTGAATATGTAGTAAATTCTCAAACTCCACTCCAACCTAGTGCCTGACTCAGGTCTGTTACGGAACTGAGTAGCCTGAAACCATGCTACAGATAATCCAAAATCCATAAGAAAAGTAAGAAATGACTCACCATTTTGCGCATAGCCACTTTCTCCAGAAACGACTTGAAGTAAAGAAAAAAACATGCCAAAAGTTGTACCTAGAATTGTCATTCTGAGAGAGAAAGAGAGAGAGAGATGTGTGAGCCAGTGTGTATGAAATGAATGAGAGGAAGAGGAAGGGAGGGAGGGAGGAAGACAGAGAAGCTTAGATCTAGGGCTTTATACTTATCTAACCACAGACAAGGGAAGTATAAACACAGCAAAAAAGAAGGCAAGTTCCAGAAACAGGAAGTCTGAGTAAAAATATTGCTGCTGTAAGCAGAGGTAAAGGACATGAAGAGACAGAGCCTCTGAAATTATTGTTCCTCCTGGATATTCCCTGCAGCCCCCACACTTACTGTGCTTACTTTAAAGTAAGGCAGTAGATTCACACCTAGGCTCAAGCTATCTTAGGCTAGAGGCTACTTTATTTATTTTTTTAATTTTTATTTTTTTGAGACAGAGTCTTGCTCTGTTGCCCAGGCTGGGGTACAGCTGCATGATCTTGGCTCACCGCAATCTCCACCTCCCAGGTTCAAGCAATTCTCCTGCCTCAGCCTCCTGAGTAGCTGGGACTACAGGCAAATGCCATCATGCTGGGCTAATTTTTGGATTTTCAATGGAGACGGGGTTTCGCCATGTTGGCCGGCTTGTCTCGAACTCCTGACCTCAAGTGATCTGCCTGTCTCAGTCTCCCAAAGTGCTAGGATTACAGGTGTGAGCCACCGTGCCTAAGGGCCCACTTTAAAAGAATCTGAAGACAAAAACTCAAACTTACAAAGTGAATCAATTGGTTGTTTGGAGTGAGTTTTGCTTTAAAGAAACATTCTGCACTATATGAAGTACTTTATCGTAGGTCTATTTTAAATAGCTTACCTCCAACTTCCAAGTTTCACAAGAATAGCAGTTTTTCTCTTTTGTTCTCTGTGTATCCCTGGTATTTACTCATATCTTATGCATCATAGTAGACATTCAAGAATTATTTGTTTAATGTAAGGCAGAAGTTGGCAAACTATGACCTAGGGACCAATTTTTTTAAAATTATTTATTTATTTTTTCTCTTTCAAAAGATCATTTTTTTCCCCAAGTAAGCCTTGGGATCAAATTTAGTCTACCACCTGTTTTTGCAAATAATGTTTCATTGGAATATAGCCTCACCCATTTGTGTATCATCTACAGCTGCTTTTATGCTACAATGGCAGAGCTGAGTAGATGGGTTAGAGATTGTATGGTACAAAAGGTATAAAATCTTTACTATCTGACCCTTTGTAGAAAAAGTCTGCTGACCTTTCGTTTAAAGGATAAAGTAGGTCCTTTCTTTTTTATTTTTATTTTTATTTTATTTTTTTTTTTGAGACGGAGTCTCGCTCTGCCACCCAGGCTGGAGTGCAGTGACCGGATCTCAGCTCACTGCAAGCTCCGCCTCCTGGGTTCACGCCATTCTCCTGCCTCAGCCTCCCGAGTAGCTGGGACTACAGGCGCCCGCCACCTCGCCCGGCTAGTTTTTTGTATTTTTTAGTAGAGACGGGGTTTCACCGTGTTAGCCAGGATGGTCTCGATCTCCTGACCTTGTGATCCGCCCGTCTCGGCCTCCCAAAGTGCTGGGATTACAGGCTTGAGCCACCGCGCCCGGCTGGTCCTTTCTTAGTGTATGTAAAACAGGATTCTATTTGTGAAAATTTGATTGCCACACTACTTTTCAGGTACATATAGTACACATGAACTATATTACTGCCTAGGTATACAGGGCAGAAGTCTGAGACCATGGCACAGACAACTCAGACTCACCCGAACCTATATGCCAGTCAAAAACCTTCTTAATATGGCCTCATGGTTAAAGTGGTGGTATTTGTGAAGCCTGACTGCTTCTTGGTAACTGTTGGATTTTTTTTTTTCTTTTTCTTGAAAAAAATAATCTAACCTGGATTCAGGCCGTAAACCTCTATGTTTGATTCACAGTAGCTCTCTTTTGGAAAGACACCATAAGACTGCAATCATAAGGTGAGGAGTGCAGAGAAATAAGTGATCAGAGTTATGAACTTCTGTTGGATTCACTGTCATTAGGTAGAATTGCACCTATGGGCTTGTGAAATGGCTAAAATTAGCGGAGAAAAGCAACATCCCCCCAGGTGCAAAACAAATCGGAGAGACTTTAAAAGACGCGTAACTGGCCGGGCGCGGTGGCTCACGCCTGTAATCCTAGCACTGTGGGAGGCCGAGGCAGGCGGATCACGAGGTCAGGAGATCGAGGCCATCCTGGCGAACACGGTGAAACCCCGTCTCTACTGAAAATACAAAAAATTAGCCGGGCTTGGTGGCGGGCGCCTGTAGTCTCAGCTGCTCAGGAGGCTGAGGCAGGAGAATGGCGTGAACCCGGGAGGCGGAGCTTGCAGTCGAGACTCCGTCTCAAAACAAAAAAAAAAAACAAAAAAAAAACCACGTGATTTAGCTTGTCCCATCATTACAATTATCTGGCAATAATGAAGTAAGAAAAAAAGGAGGTGGGACATTTGTACCAGTCTCTGGATTCTCCTTTTCAGTGTTAAGACACTCGGTCTGCAGCAGTTATAATGCCACACTTTGGATTATAGGCTCAAGGAATACTTCGGAGCAAGAATCCAACTGAAGGGGACATATTCCATCTTCTTCATTTTTCAGGGCCTTCTCTGGGCATTTGAAAGCAGTTTCCAAGTCAAATAAAGAGTGAAAATTTTGTGCATTGATAATAATTTGTGTCCTCATTTCTAATCTTGTTTTGAAAGTTTGGTTAGAAAATTGTAAACCTGATTCACAAAAATTGGTATATTTTGTGCACTGAGCTCAATACCCGTTCAAGAAAGCTATAATTATAAATTCCCATGAATTAAGCAAGTGTTCAAGGAAAAATCCCAAATTATATCTATCTACCAACACAGATCTCCTAAACGGCTAACAGATTGTCACTTCATGGGTGAGTAACTGGGTCATGTCTCTTTAAATTCTCTTGTTTATCATTTAAGTGGACTATCATTTTGATTGTATCTCTTTCCTTTAGTTGTGAAGATGTAAAAGAACAAAGCCAAGACACAATATTTTGGTACAGCATGTGCTGGTTTGTTCTGGGGATTTCCACAGGGGTGCTTACTTTCTGGGTGGGGCAGGAGATGCTGAAAAGACCTTAGAGAGAAGCCTAAAGTGTGGGGAGCTCAAAGAAAAATGACATGCATCACCAGTCCTTCTAGAGATTGTTGGGGAACAACAGTGCCTTCTCTCTTTCCTCACTCAGGTCTTGCTAGTCCTTTGGAGACTTAGAAAAGCTGAGGAAGAACCACCTAGCTCACCCTATCCCCCAGGTAACACACATTTACTGTATTACTTTGTCATTAATTTTGTGAGACAAGCACAGAAAGAAGAGGATGAGAAAGACTATTTGGGGGCGCTCAAGCCTCCAAATGTGAAATCAGGATGCAAGCATTGGGCTGTGGTAGAAGCAAGCAGTTTGGCGTGGCAACTGGCTTGGACGTATTTCTTTTCCTCCTCTTCATCCATCACTTCCTTTCATGGCTACATTTTCTCATCTCTGTTTTGTACATTGTCTTCCTTTCGTTTAATGAGTTTGTATGATGTAGTGAATCATTAAAAAGGAAAGCCAGCTGGGCTCAGTGGCTCATGCCTGTAATCCCAACACCTTGGGAAGCTGAGGTGGGCAGATCACTTGAGCTCAGGAGCTCAAGACCAGCCCTGGTAAACATAGTGAGACTCTGACTCTACAGAAAATAGAAAACTTAGCCAGGCATGGTGGGGCCCACCTGTAGTCCCAGCTACTTAGGGCTGCAGTAAGTAAACCGAGATTGCGCAGTGAACTGAGATTGCACTATTGCACTCTAGCCTGGGTGACAGCAGCACTCTGCCTCAAAAAAAAAAAAAAAAAAAAAAAAGAAAAGAAAGCCATTTGATTCTTTCTCATGCACAAGCAGAACACATTAACCTTGTTAAAACTCCCGATACCAATTGGCCAAGTTTCCCTTTCTTTCTTTTTCGTGATTGTTCAGGCCATTTGCCCAACAGGCAAAACACAAAAAGACTTCCTTTTATCTTCAGATTGCAATAAGTTCTGTGGTACTCCTATACAACCAGTAGAGTCCTAGCAAGTTCAAAGAACCGATCTTTCAGTGAGATTGAGATCCTAAATTGTTAGAGGGGTGTATGCATTATTTGGTTGTTTGTTGTTTGTTAACTGGATAAAAATCTAGCCCAGGTCTTCCTTTTTTTTTTTTTTTTTTCTAATTAGTAAGGACAAAGATTTTCCTGGGAAAATTATTCAGGCTGAGCATCTTGTCTTATTGCTAATGTTTAGTATCTGGATCCATCTATAAGGAACAGAAATTTTGACTCTATTTATGGACAGATACCAGTGTATCATGAGAACCCCGGGAAACAAACTGTTTCAAGGACAGAAGCATTCCTCTGACTCAGTTTTTAGATGAAGCTTATAAAACAGTCCTTAAGCATTTAGTAAATTGTCCTAAATAAGGATGATTTAAAAGTCACTCACCTTGGGACTGTATATTGAAGGACAATAAAGTGAAAGAGCAATAATAACAGGCAGTAAATGTTGCAACAGGAATATCCTGGGCAAAATCTGATATTTGAAAAATATTGAAAACACATTCTATGACACATTCTATAAAATCTGTATGAACTGCCCCCATCTACTGTCAACTTACCTTTCTTAACAGGTTTTATCCTTAAGGTGGAAAACAATCCTGGGGACCAGTTTTCTTATTTAAAAAAAATCCAGTCCTGCACAAGAGAGAGGCTGGGGACCCCAAGAGCTGTGGACAAAAAAAAATAAAAAATAAAAATAAAAACATCCAAGGGTGTCAAGAAGGTGCAGATGGCTGTAGGGAAAGCTAATGCCACTCTAGTCCTAAAAGAATAGTCTCTAGCATTTGATCAACATATGCTGAGTCAGTCCCTAGGGTTCTGAGGGGGAGTCCCAGTATCTTGAAGTTTCATTTCCAGGAGCATGACATTTTCCTTGTTGTGGCTCTTCTTTCATTTCCCTTTCCTCCTTCTCCCACGTCTTCAGCCTCATGTCTTGCTGCCATTTGTGTTCTTTCTGGGCAGAGTTTGAAATGTCACACTTTTTTCACCTTTATGAGATTTTAGCCTCTGTCTCTGGATGCAATAAAAATGGAAACTTTGAGCACCAACCTTTCACTCTTTGCTGATGACATTTCTGCCAGAAAGTGAGTGGTATTTCAAATTCAGGACATGTCCACATTTTGATAAAACCGTGAACAAGAGGGCTGACCCTGGGAAGAGTGGGGAGAGTGGTATGCCTTCGGGCAAAGACTGAGTCAAGGCGCCCCTTTGGGCAGGGGAGCCAGTGTGGTGTCCCCGCAGCTCAGTGTCTCTCTCTCAGGCCTTCCCAGCAGACAGACAATTCACGCAGCTCATGCTGCCCACTTCAGTGTCAGACACAGTGCCCCACTGTGTTTCTGAGAAAAGTCTGGATCAAGCAGATCCAGACTTTGCCCCTGCACACAGTACTTGCCTCAGGGTAAGCTCCTATCCTGCAGAGTGGTTCCTGAGGGACCACAGTTGGTGGCCACACCCTGCAGGTCATTTCCAAACCCAGACCACTGGGAAAGCTGGCAAGAGCCCTGAATTCTACTCTGAAGCTTCCTCTGCTCTATTAGAATGCAGTCCTCTGTGCAAATTGAGTCCCCAAGAACAACTCTGCTAGCCTATCATTTCCCAAACTTAATGTGCAAAGTCCAAGCCTGGGCAATATGGTGAAACCCTTTCTCTACCAAAAATACAAAAAATTAATCAGGTGTGGTGGCATGCACCTGTAAGCTACTCAGGAGGCTGAGGTGGGAGGATCACCTGAGTCTGGGAGGTTGAGGCTGCAGTGAGCCAAGATGGCACCACTGCACTCCAGCCTGTGTGACAGAGTGAGACCTTGTCTCAAGAAAAAAGAAAGTACAGTCAACCTTAAAAGTGACCCTGAGTGATACTGCTCATGGAATTGTCACAGAGAATTAGGAGGTGTTCCTAAAAAAGCAGGAGCAAGGGCTCTGTCTTTGGTCACACTGCATACCCCTGGGCTAAGTGATTAAGATACAATCATTCTTTCCAGATACTTTCCAAGAAAATGGTAATGTACTGCCAACTTTTGCTTTCACTTTATCGTAGGTCTTAGGAAACTCTGGAATTCAATAAAGGATTTTTTTTTGTTATATGTGTTAGTTGAGCTATGCTGCCAAAACAGGGAGACCCAGAAACACAGTGGTTCTAGCAAGGCTGAAAATTTATTGCTCTCTCAATTAGTGGATTATCCACAGTAGGCAGGCAGCTCTGTGAACTCATACAATTAGGAACCCGGTCTATCTTTCATTTCCTAGGTGGCTGCCCATGTCTACCTATTGTATTTGATGTTAGCTTACCAGCACTATGATCCCATTTCATCTCTGGGAGAGTAGATAAAAAGGAGAAAGTGACTGGGTTCCTTTTTAAGGACATGATCTGAAAGTTACTTCTGCTGATAACATTTTGGCCAGAAAGTAGTCACCGTGGGCACTTTAGCTGCAATGGACAAAAGGTAATGAGTCTGAAGAGGGGGTTGCTATATGCCCAACTAAAATTGGAGGTACTATTAGTTAAAGAAAGAAGGAGAGAATGGATGGTGAGAGAAGCAGCAGCCCCTGAAAGGGTTGTATATTTAGTGGTTATGCAAACGCATGCATCTCAAAGACCATGGGCAGGAATTTAAAGTCTGTATTCCAGTATGACAATTTTTGCTTGGAGCAATAGGTAACTGGTGGGAGAGGGTCAAAGGGTGAATTTAATGGGAGAAGGAGAAACATGGTTTAATATTTTCTAATATCACTCGCCATATTTGCTATCTTCTTGATTAAAGCAGACAGTGAAGAAAACTCACATGCACCCAATACCTGTGTGACAGGCACTGAACCATGTTCATTGGTCACAGAGTAACTCTCTGAAGTAAATGTTTTTCTCCCATTTTGCAGATTAGGACAGTGTAGGTGAGATGCATTTGCAGGAATAGAATTGGAACCCAAGTGCAATTCTAAGTTCATGCCCTATTTATTAGAATTCAGAGTTTTTTAAGCAGTAGAACTCATTTTCTTTCCAAACAAAATTCCATGCAGAGAACCACAACATAAAACAGATTTAAGCAGAGGGAGGTTGCCATTCTCCTCACTGAACACTCTCATGTTGGTTCCTTCAGCCCCTCAGGTACAAATTTGTGGTGAGGATAAGAGAAAAGATTTTCTTCTTTTTTTTTTTTTATTTCCAGCCCCATACGAATGGTCAAAGGCATATATTTCTTCTTCAGGACTTAGCAATTACCTGAAGCTCTGTTGCTGTAGAAGCCAGACCAGATCAGAGCGTTGTTCTTACTGGCATGTCCATCTGTGCTCTAACTTGGGTCCTAAACACAGATTGGGGCAGGAGGGGCAGGAAACCCCTCACAGTGGTGTGCAAAACTTGCTGTCCATTTTTCTAGAGAGATCTGTAGCTTTTCCTAATTCTCATGTGTCTGTGACCTCCAAGATGTTAAGAACAACTGCCTGGCTGTGCAGCTGATCCATCCCCTTCTATCGCCTTCTCACCGCTGTACCCTCATTTGAGGCCTGGCGGGTGGCAGCCTTTGGTTTTCTTACTGAAAAATCTTATTGCTGGAGACCCGAAGCATACCAGCAGTCCCAAGGTTCTCCTCATGACTTCTCTAGAAAGAATCACATCATGTACAAATTACATAGAGCTGGGTTGGGTGCAGTGGCTCACGCCTATAATCCCAGCAGTTTGGGAGGCCAAGGCAGGTGGATCACTTGAGGTCAGGAGATAAAGACCAGCCTGGCCAACATGGTGAAACCCCATCTCTACTAAAAATACAAAAATTAGCCAGGCATAGTGGTGGGCGCCTGTAGTCCTAGCTACTCATGAGGCTGAGTCAGAAGAATCTCTTCAACCTGGGAGGTGGAGGTTGCAGTGAACGGAGATCATGCCACTGCACTCCAGCATGGGCTACAGAGTGATACTTCACCTCAAAAAAAAATTATATAGGAACTTAATTCTTTTGTATATGTACATCCAGTTGATGGAAAAGCTACTTATTGAAGTTCTTTCTCCTTTCAGCTGTCTTGCCACTCTTGTCTGAAATCAATTAACCATATTATACAGATTTTTTTTTTTTTTTTTTTTAGATTCGCAATTCTATTCCATTCATCTATATATCTATTCTTTTTGTGGCCTTGCGCTGTCCTCATTACTATAACTTTGTAGTAAGTTCTGAAATTGGGAAATTAAGATCTCCAATTTTATTTTTCCTTTTTTTTCAAGGTTATTTTACATATTTTAGGTCTATTGCATTTTCATATAAATTTTAGGATTAATTTACTAATTTCCAAAAAAAGGCTGCTGGAATTTGACAGAACTCCATTAAATCTGAAGGTTAATTTTGAGAGCATTGCCATTATAATATCAAACCTCCTAATTCATTAGCACAGGATATTTTTCCATTCTTAAAGTTTTAAAACATTTCTTTCAATATTGTTTCATAGTTCTCACTTCTTTTGTTAAATGTAATCCTAAGTATTTATTTTTCTTTTGAATGCTATTGCAAATGGATTTGTTTTCTGAATTTCCTTTTCATACTGTCAGTTGCTTGTTATAAAAATACAGTTGCTTTTAGTATATTTATCTTATATCCTACAATTTTTCTGAACAAATTTATTTGTTCTAATAGTGTTTTTTCTTGTGGATTTCTTTTTTTTTTCCTTGTGGATTCTTGTGAATGTAGACAATTTTCTATATCTAGAATCATGTTTATGTGTATGGTGATAGTTTTACTTCTTTCTTCCAGTCTGGAGGCTTTTTACTTCTTTCACTTGGCTAATTGTCCTGGTTAGACTCTCAAGGACAATGTAGAATAGAATTTGTCAGAGTCTTTTTCCTGATTTCAGTGACAAAGTATTGATTTATTTTTTTTTTGCCATTAAACATACCCTTAGCTATGGGGTTTTCTTAGACGTCCTTTATCAGGTTAAAGAATTTCCTTCCTATCCTTTTGTCGCATGCTTTAATTGAAACAGATCCAATAGTGCCATAGACCGGGGTCCCCATTCCCTGGGACACAGACTGGTACTGCTCTGTGACCTGTTAGGAGCCAGGACACACAGCAGGACGTGAGCAGTGGGCAAGTGATCTGACTCCTGTCAGATCAGCGGCAGCCTTAGATTCTTATAGGAGTGTGAACCCTATTGTGAACTGCACATGCGAGGGATCTAGGTTACGTGCTCCCTGTGAGAATCTCACTAATGTCTGATGATCTGAAGTGGAACAGTTTCATCCCAATATCATCCCCTGCTCCCACTTTGTGGAAAAATTGTAGTCCACGAAACTAGTCCCTGGTGCCAAAAAGTCTGGGACATCTGCCATAGTCAGTTATTATTTCTTTTTATAAACATAGAAATTGATGCTTTTCTTCTGAAGCAGAGCCAGACAGTGAGTTTAGGCCTCTCAAAAGGTATCAAAGGCCTGAAACCCACCAGATAATGGTCCCTCATACATCATGATTGCTTCCTTAGCCCTCCTGGGCTCCTGTTTTCCCATACATAGTTACATTTCTTCCCTGCTGCATAGCCCTCTAATTTTAGTCAGTCAGGGAGATGGACTTGAGACTGATTTTCCATCTCCTCATTTGGCGCACCCGATTAAAGCCTTCTTCCTTGGCAATAATTGTTGTCTCAGTAATTGGCTTTCTGTGTAATGAGAACAGTACCTTAACTGAACCCCTGGTGCTTTGGTAACAGATTTTAATTCCCTGACCATGACCGTGTTGCTCATGACTGGGCTGCTGTGTGTCAGCAGTCTCAGAAGGCTTTTTAAGCAGCTGTCTGCTCAATTTTGGCTGGTGATAACTTCCCATTTTTCTCTGGCTTCACTATTGCTGGCCCCAACCATGTTCCTGATTGCCTAGGAAAGACCAGCCTCGAAATATGACATCTGCATCTGGATAGATGAATGTCCTCTGTGGACCCAGACAGCAGGATCTGCTCCACTCAATTAGGGACATTTTTAAAGGAATTTCCATTTGTAGGCTGAACTAATCCAACTGACTAAGAGAGGGATGCACCCTGACTGTTTCAGTATAAAAACTCTTGGGGACTTGTTTGTAACTGCATGTTGTGTGTGTGTCCAGGCAAGTGAGTGTCTTTTGTGGGTCCCAGACAGTGGGACTGGCTCCTTTCAATTTGGGAAATTCCTAAGGAATTTTTGTTTGCAGGTTGATCAAGCCCAACTGATGGAGAAAGGAAGCACCTGGACTGTCTCAGTTTGGACACTTATATTCTTTGGCTGTGTCCCCACCCAAATCTCACCTTGAATGGTAGTTCCCATAATCCCCAAATGTCATGGGAGGGACCCAGTGAGAGGTAATTTAATCACAGGGATGCTGACCTCCATGCTGTTCGCTTGATAATGAGTTCTCACAAGATCTGATGGTTTTATAAGGGACTTTTCCCCTTTTGCTCAGCAATTCTCCTTGCTGCTGCCATATGAAGGACATGTTTGCTTCCCATTCCACCATGACTGTAAGTTTCTTCAGGCATCCCAGCCATGCTGAACTGTGAGTCTATTAAACCTATTTTCTTTATAAATCACCCAGTTTTGGGTATTTCTGCATAGCAGTGTGAGAATGGACTAATACAGTAAATTGGTACTGCAGAGATTGGAATGCTGCTATAAGGATACCCCAAAATGTGGAAGCAACTTTAGAACTGGATAACAGGCAGAGATTGGAACAGTTTGGAGGGTTCAGAAGAAGACAGAAAAATGTGAGAAAATTTGGAACTTCCTGGAGACTTGGAGGGCTCAGAAGACAGGAAGATGTGGGAAAGTTTGGAACTTCCTAGAGACTTGTTGAATGGCTTTTACCAAAATGCTGATAGAGATATGAACAATAAAGTCCCGGTTGAGGTTGTCTCAGATGGAGATGAGGAATTTGTTGGAACCAGAACAAAGGTGATTCTTGCTATGCTTTAATAATAAGACTGGTGGCATTTTGCCCCTGCCCTAAAGATCTGTGGAACTACTTTGAAGTTGAGAGAGATTATTTAGGATATCTGGTGAAACAAATTTCTTTTTTTCCTTTTTTTTTTTTTTGAGACAGAGTCTCACTCTATTGCCCAGGCTGGAGTGCAATCGCATGATCTTGGCTCACTGCAACCTCCACCTCTCGGGTTCAAGCGATTCTCCTGCCTTAGCCTCCCAAGTAGCTGAGATTACAGGCATATGCCACCATTTTGTATTTTTAGTAGAGATAGGATTTCACCATGTCGGTCAGGCTGGTATCAAACTCCTGACCTCACGTGATCCACCTACCTTGGCTTTCAAAGTGTTGGGATTACAGGCATGAGCCACTGTGCCCAGCCTGGTGGAAGAAATTTCTAAGCAGCAAAGGGTTCAAGCAGAAGCAGAGCATAAACGTTTGGAAAATTTGTGGCATGATGATGCAGTAGAAAAGAAAAACCCCCTTCCTGAGGAGAAATTCAAGCCTATTGCAGAAATTTGCATAAGTAATGAGGAGCCTAATGTTAATTACCAGAACAATGGGGAAAATGTCTCTAGGGCATGTTAGAGACCTTTTGGCAGCCCCTTCCATCATAGGTCCAGAGGCCTAGGGGGAAAAAGTAGTTTTGTGGGCTGGGTCCAGGGCCCCTCTGCTATGTGCAGCCTTGGCATCTGGTGCCCTGTGTCCCAGCTGTTCCAACTATGACCAAATGGGGTAAAGGTACAGCTTAGGCTGTGGTTTCAGAGGGTGCAAGCCCCAAGCCTTGGCAGCTTCCATGTGGTGTTGAGCCTGCAGGTGCATAGAAATCAAGAATCGAGGTTTGGGAACCTCTGTTTAGATTTCAGAGGATGTATAGAAATGCCTGGATGTCCAGGCAGAAGTTTGCTGCAGGGGAGGAGCCCTCATGGAGAACCTCTGCTAGGGCAGTGCAGAAGGGAAATTTGGGGTTGGAGCCCCCACACAAAGTCCCCACTGGGGCACTGTCTAGTAGAATTGTGAGAAGAGGGCCACCATCCTTCAGATCCAGAATGGTAGATCCACTGACAGCTTGCAACACATGAGTGGAAAAGCCACAAACACTCAGTGCCAGCCATGAAAGCAGCTGGGAGGGAGGCTGTACCCTGCAAAGCCACAGGGGTGGAGCCACCCAAGGTTATGGGAGCTTACCTCTTGGATCAGCGTGACATGGATGTCAGACATAGAGTCAAATGAGATCATTTGGGAACTTTAAGGTTTAATCTCTGTCCTATTGGATTTTGGACTTGCATGGGGCCTGTAGCACCTTTGTTTTGGCCAATTTCTCCCATTTGGAATGAGTGTATTTATCTAATGCCTGTACCTCCATTGTATCTAGGAAGTAACTAACTTGCTTTTGATTTTGTAGGCTCATAGGCAAAAGGGACTTGTCTTGTCTCAGATGAGACTTTGGATTTGGACTTTTGGGTTAATGCTGGAATGAGCTAAGACTTTGGGGGACTGTTGGAAAAGCATGATTGTATTCTAAAATGTGAATACATGAGATTTGGGAGGGGCCAGGGATAGGGTAATATGGTTTGGCTGTGTCTCCATCCAAACCTAATCTTAAATTGTAGTTCCCATAATCCCCATATGTCATGGGAGGGACCCAGTGGGAAGTGATTGAATCATGGGGGCAGTTACCTCCATGCTGTTCTCATGATAGCGAGTTCTCATGAGATATGATGCTTTGATAAGGAGTTTTCACCCTTTCCTAAGCACTTCTTCCTACCACCATGTGAAGAAGGATATATTTGCTTCCCCTTCTGCCATGATTGTGAGTTTCCTGAGGCATCCCAGCCATGCTGAACTGTAAGTGAATTAAACCTATTTTCTATATAAATTACCCAGTCTCAGATATTTCTTCATAGCAGTGTGAGAATGGACTAATAGAGACACTCTTGGTGCTTGTTTGTTGCTGCAGCAGTTGGATTGTGTTTTGATGATTGTGTGTGTTTGATACAGTCATGGAAAATTAGAATTTGGTAAACGGACTTTCTTTTCATAATACTGTTTGGCTCATGTTTTCTTTGGAATCTGAAGTTTGTTGTTGAATTGGAAAATGAGATGGAGTTCCCATAAAAGAACAGGCTTTTATGTTGCTGTTCTAAACAGGGTTGGATCTTGTTAGTAGGTTTCAGGTGGTATTCTTCTGTGGTGCTATTTGGCTCCAGTGCTCTTTAGAGTTGGAGAGATTTGACCTTTAAAAATCAAACTACTATGGAAATTGCTTTACCCAAAATTTTAGTTTGCAGCCTTCACTGGATTACCTATCAGAGCTAACAAAGTTCAGCCATGTGAACATGTTTATAGACTGGTGAGTTTGTATTGCTATCTCATGGGTAGAGTTCCAAGGTAAAAGTTATTGGCTCATTTGTTCATGTGCATGTATAGATGTCTAGATGTGTTTATGTGTATGTATATTTAGTTATATATTGTGTCTACCAAATTGGCTTATAAATAAAATAGTGCTCATAAATTAAGTAAATAAATCAAAGTAGTTTTCAAATTCATGTGTGTTACTAAACAAGCTGTCTTTAAAATTATTGGTAAATTAAAATAGAAATATCTTCAGAATTGTCAGCATACATCTTTGTCTGGGTTTTATGTTTGTCTTTGCTAGATATTTTGAGATATCAAGGTTTGCCACAGATGATTATAAAACTGTAAACCCAGCCAAAGCAAAGTGATCTTTATGTGAATCTTTTGATAAATTAGGCTAATTAATGTTGTTGGTTTAATGAAAACAGCTGAGTCTTCTAAATTATTGGTGAAAATGCCCATGTAGCTAACTTTAAGGTTCTTATTTAGGTGAATACCTGATATTCACAGGTTATCAAATGGTTAACACAGATAAATGATGCATAAATAATCTAGAGAAACTGCTAAAATAAATAAAATGTAAATGAGTGAATGCTATAGGTGAACTTTTTGTGTAATTTTAAATCTTAAAATTATTTTTGATGCTCATTAGACACCTGAGTCTTTTCCAATTAAGAGAGGATTATGATATGGGGAAATGTGTTTCTAAAAATTGTCAAATTGCTCTTATCCATAAAATGCAAATATCTGATAGTTCAGGATTTCTTGCTTCCTAAGGATTCCCTGAAATTTAAGGTTAGTAAGGATAAAAATTCTAGTTAATATACAATTCTGTATATAAAATGTGCCAAAGAAAATGTGTTCTCAGTGAGAAAAAGAATACTTTTGACTAACTCAGAAGTTATTGTAAGGTGAATTCAAATTATAGACTTGAAAAGGTTATTTATAAAACAAGGTAGAAAGAAATCAGTAAGTAGAGGAGAGAGATGTGAAGAAAGTTATGGATATAAAGTTGTATTTTTAGTAAGAAAGGTTACAAAGAAAATAGAATAATTTTGTATGAAAAAGGATTTTGTATGGTGAATTTTTGTCTTAAAGTAAAATGACTGATTATTTAAAACAGAAAAGAAAATTTAGGACAAAATAGAAAGTCCAAGCGTACCTTAGATGGTCTGTGTAAGTCATACATAGTTTTCCCCATTTCTCTGTGTGTCTATCTTCATGCACATACAGAGAAAATAAAAAGTTGAAAAAATTTAGGTAGTAAAATATTCTTTAAAACCTGATAGAAGCCGGGCGCGGTGGCTCAAGCCTGTAATCCCAGCACTTTGGGAGGCCGAGACGGGTGGATCACGAGGTCAGGAGATCGAGACCATCCTGGCGAACACGGTGAAACCCCGTCTCTACTAAAAAAAAAATACAAAAAAACTAGCCAGGCGCCGTGGCGGGCACCTGTAGTCCCAGCTACTCGGGAGGCTGAGGCAGGAGAATGGTGTGAACCCGAGAGGCGGAGCTTGCAGTGAGCCGAGATCGCGCCACTGCACTCCAGCCTGGGTGACAGAGTGAGACTCCATCTCAAAAAAAAAAAAAAAAAAAACCTGATAGAAAATTGGAGAAATTTGGCTAATTAACATTGCTCACAGTTAAAACTTTTAGTCTTGATGAAGGTAAATTAAGCAATATTGTAAAGAAATATATTGGCAGTCAATTTTTTTGTTAATTAAGTTAAAGCATGAAGCCAGATTTAACATGGAGCCAAATTTCACACACATGCTTGCATTACTTTATTTCACACTGTATTTACTCTTCTGCATAGATAGTGTTAGCACTGAGGTACTTACTGGTCATGTGCCTAAAGTGAATTTCTTAATTGCCCAAAATGTATAGTGGTATTGGTGGACTTAAAGACAGTAATTTGTGTATCAGGAGTGAAATATCTATCATGTCCTTTTTTTAGGCTCTGGGTTGCACTTTAGCTTCCAAGGTTAACTGAGTAGGAGAAAACTTTGGGGTGGTTTCCCATTTATTTGTTTTGCTTTTAATTTTCATTTATTTGCTGTTTGTTCTACTTTAGGTTTTACATATATATACATATACATATATACATACCCATATACATACAAATATATAAGTATATATTTATATAATGTAAAACCCATATGTGTGTGTATATACATAGGTGTGTGTATATATGTGTCTATATAGGTGTATATATGTGTATATATGTACATATAGATGTGTATATATAGGTATATATACATATAATACACCTATATATACACACACATATGGGTTTTGCATATGTATAAATATATACATATATTTTACATATATTATATATGTAAAACTGGATTTTGCATATATATTACATATATAATTCTAGATATATAAATCTAGAATTCTAGATAGATATATCTATATATTCTAGCTATTCTCTATATATTTACATCTATATATACATATATTCTAGATATATATATCTAGAATTCCTAAGTTACCGTTGTCAAGCATGCAAAAACTGAGGGAGCACACCAATCACTTAAAATTTGGTTGGTTTTGCTTACCCTGATAATCTAGAGAACTACAAGAGCTTTAAGGTTCATGACAAAAAAATAAGACTTATTTTTGCAAGTTCTGAGCAGAGATGGTGCATTCTTTATTTTGTTATTTGAAAAAGTAGGTGAGAAGAAATTGTGTTTAAATGGTGTTTATTTCCAAGGTAATTTAATTCAATCAATAATTTGAGCTTGTTTTGGACCTTTTCCTTTAGGTAATGAAGAAAAATTGTGATGTGTGTTCAAAGTTTTAATGTTCAGGAAAAATTGGCCTTGTTCTTAAGGAAATTATATTGATTGAGATTTTTCTCAAACTAATTTAGTTATGTTTACCGTTATTAAAATTAAGTGGTATTCACTTAATTGGTTGAACCCAGGAGGCAGAGGTTGCAGTGAGCCGAGATGGAGCCACTGCATTCCAGCATGGGTGACAGAGACACTCCATCTCAAAAAAAAAAAGAAAAAAAAAAATGCTTGGTGATCTCTGATCCCAAGCTGTTTATCACAGGTGGGCATTCATGTGTGTATTTAAAGACAAAATATGTACAAGTGTTGCACTTGTTTGAAGATTTTAGTAATGAAAGTTATCTAATCAGTTGTCAGTATTATATCTAGAAACTAGTCTTATAAATACATGATGATGGCTGAAATAGCTGAAAAGAAATTACTATGTGCTTGTTCTTATTTTGCCCTCTTTTTGTTGTGTGAAAGGAAAATAAATCTTGAGGCCCCAAAATCACTAAGCTAAAGGGAAAAGTCAAGCTGGGAAATGCTTAGGGCAAACCTGCTTCCCATTCTAATCAAAGTCATTCCTCTGCTCACTGAGATAGATGCATATCTGATTGCCTCATTTGGAAAGGCTGATCAGTGATTCAAAAGAATGCAACCCTTTGTCTCTCACCTACCTGTGACCTGAAACCCCCTCCCTGCTTTGAGTTGTCCTGACTTTCTGGACAGAAATGTACATCTTACATATATTGATTGATGTCTCATGTCTTCCTAAAATGTATAAAATGAAGCTGTGCCCCAATCCCCTTGGGAACATGTCAGGACCTCCTGAAGTTGTGTCACAAGCCATGTCCTCAACCTTGGCAAAATAAGCTTTCTAAGTTAACTGAGACTTGTCTCAGATATTTGGGGTTCACAGTTGTATGATATTTAAATGAAAGGAGATTATTTATCCTTATATTGAATTTCCGAAACCCATATTTGCATTTACCATTTTTTAAATGATGGAGATAAAAGTTAGTTGCCTTACTTTGATAAGTTTGGCATAGAACTTATCACATTTTTGATGCTTTTAGTCACAGTTCTGCCACTAGAATGCTAGCAATTAGACATATGTAGAGAGTAACCTAACTACTTTAATACTGTGGTTTGAAGTGCTTCAGGCAGTAACTCTTAGACACAAAATCACAGTGTTTTAATTTGTGACATGTTAGAATGATAGGACTTTCTGCAGTATAAATATTGTATTAATTAATCCTTGTGCTAAAGTTAAAGGGCTTTGATTCCTGGGTCTGAAAAAGGCACTGAACCCTGCTAAATCTTGAGCATTGACACCAGTTGAAACCTCATCTTCACACCAGGGAGAGGATGACAATCAAAATGAACTGCTTTCATGAGACACAGGGCCAGAAATTAAAACCATGTAATCCCTCTAATTTCAGGGGCATCGAGGAAGAGATGGGCAAATGAAATTATAAGGGCTGATTTTGAGGGATATGATTAGTTCAGAGTTTGTCTATAAATTGAACATTAATATCAAAAGCATGCTGCTGCAAGGCCAGCATTGGGGTCTGTGTGTCAGAGTAACAGGGTTTTCTTGGAGCCTTGATCTGCTTTTTAGTAGAAAATGGTAAAAGGTCATAAAAAGTTTATGGAAAATATTCCATCCTCTTTTATCTTTTGGAAGAATTTGTGAAGTATTGGCATTAATTCTTTAAATATTTGAGAGAATTCTTCAGTGAAGCAATCCAGGCCTGGGCTTTTCTTTGTGGGCATTTTTAAAATTACTATTTTGACCACTTTACTTGTTCAGGGTTATTTGAATTTTCAATTTCTTTCTTGAGTCAGTTTTGGTAGTTTGTATCTTTCTAGAAATTTGTCCATTATTTAGGTTATCTAATTTGTTGGCCTATAGTGGATTGTAGTATTCCCTTTTATTATTCTTAAATTATTTAATAATTCCTTTTATTACTGTAAAGTCAGTAGTGATGTCTCCTCTTTCAGTCTTGATTTTAGTAATTTGAATCTTCTCTCTTTTTACATGGTGGTCTAGTTAATGGTTGCTGTCAATTTTGTTGATCATTTCAATGGCATGTCTTTCTAACCTACTATATGTGTGTGTCTCTCTCTATATATATATATTATATATTATCTATCTATCTATCTATCTATCTATCTATCTATCTATCTATCTATCTATCTATCATCTCATGGAGAGGAGAGAATAGAGGAGGGCAATATCTTGTTGAGAGCATCTGTTCAAGTCAAGTCCCATTCTGATATCTGAGTGGAGAAAGCATTACTAATAAAAAAAATCATACTTTAGTATTCTAGTATGAATAAGTAGAATCACAGAATAGATACAAGAAGAGTGTCAATCATAGAGCAGATGATGTGATTTGAAGAATTATATGTTGTTCATGGGACTTCAGTGAGACTGATTGAAAATCTCTTACTTCACACTGAAATACTCATAGATGTGCCCATGCAATAGAGATCTCACTTCTTTGAAACTGGACTCTATTTCATAGAAGCTACAAGTGTGGTGGAGAGCATATTTGACCTACCAGACACTGCATCATTCTCTTTGGGTGCAAGGTGTTCAACAAGATCATTGTGTGGTTGGATGAATGGGGGCTGGCTCTTCAAGGGTGTGGTTATAGGCAATGGGTCGACTTGTGGCTGAAAAACAAGTTTTAGTATTGATAGACAATTGGTGTGTTTTGTTTTATTTAAGAAAAGAAATGGCTGATGTGCGCTTGTAAGGAAAATATGGGGATAGATGCCAAGAGCTTGAGTGACCGGAGAAAAAAAGATAGTGAGGGACTAAGGAGAGCCGGATGCAGCACAAGTTGGCAGTGCCATATGCCGTAGATCTTTGTGCGAACTGAGAGTCCTGGGCTGTCTTACTGTGTGTATTGTACTACATAACAGCCTTGCTCCAAATTCTCAAAAAAATCTTCAGTAAAATCTATATTAGTACTACATGTTAAGAGAGAGAACAGACAATAATAACAACCTTGTATAATAGAAACTATCTTAAATGCTCATCATCACTGGCCATCAGAGAAATGCAAATCAAAACCACAATGAAATACCATCTCACACCAGTTAGAATGGCAATCATTAAAAAGTCAGGAAACAACAGGTGCTGGAGAGGATGTGGAGAAATAGGAACACTTTTACACTGTTGGTGGGATTGTAAACTGGTTCAACCATTATGGAAAACAGTATGGCGATTCCTCAAGAATCTAGAACTAGAAGTACTATATGACCCAGCCATCCCATTACTGGGTATATACCCAAAGGATTATAAATCATGCTGCTATAAAGACACATGCACACGTATGTTTATTGTGGCACTATTCACAATAGCAAAGACTGGGAACCAACCCAAATGTCCATCAGTGACAGACTGGGTTAAGAAAATGTGGCACATATACACCATGGAATACAATGCAGCCATAAAAAAGGATGAGTTTGTGTCCTTTGTAGGGACATGGATGCAGCTGGAAACCATCATTCTCAGCAAACTATCGGAAGAACAGAAAACTAAACACCGCATGTTCTCACTCATAGGTGGGAATTGAACAATGAGATCACTTGGACTCGGGAAGGGGAACATCACACACCGGGGCCTATCATGGGGAGGGGGAGGGGGGAGGGATTGCATTGGGAGTTATACCTGATGTAAATGACGAGTTGATGGGTGCTGACAAGTTGATGGTTGCAGCACACCAACATGGCACAAGTATACATATGTAACAAACCTGCACGTTATGCACATGTACCCTAGAACTTGAAGTATAATAATAATAAAGAAACTATCTTATCTGACCTTCCCATAACTGACTCCTCAGGCCTGCTGACCACCAAGCCACACTGCTCTGACCAGTGGAGCTGTTTATTTATGAAAGACAAATTGTGTGTGTCTGCAAACTTGTTTACACCAGATGTAATTGTTATTATAATTATACAGGTTAGTTAAGTACTAGATCAACTGGTGAACTATCAATATAAAATAAAAATTATCATTTCTATAAGACATGTTTGAATTATTTGAAAAGTAAAGTTGAGGCCGGGCATGGTGGCTCACACCTTTCATCCCAGGACTTTGGGAGGCCAAGGAGGGTGGATCACCTGAGGTCAGGAGTTCGAGACCAGCCTGGTCAACATGGTGAAACCTCTTCTCTACTTAAAATACAAAAACTAGCTGGGCATGGTGGTGGGCACCTGAAATCCCAGATACTCTGGAGGCTGAGACAGAAGAATAGTTTGAACCTGGGAAGCAAAGGTTTTAGTGAGCCAAGAATCGTGCCACTGTACTCCAGCCTGAGAGACTCCATCTCAAAAAAGGGAAAGAAAAAAATTGCAGCAGATTAAGTATGAGAGAATTTTTAATGATTAGTATAAAAACGTAAACATGTAAATGGCTGTTCACTCAGCTTCACAACAGAATATTACTCCACTTAAGAGAAAGATAAACTAAAAATTATTAGATGAGGCCCTATGAAATATAGAGAAAACAATATTAATCTCCAGTAAAAGAAACTATACTAAAAGAAAAACTGTTTAGTCTTATACCAACATTTTAGAAATGAATGCATATTAAGTGAAAAATGTTCACGTTATGATGTTTAATGATTTTGCTCTTTATACTGTTATCTTCAGTATACTGATCAATTTCCACTTTAATAGGAGCATTTCTGCAGCAGTAGTTTTTGTCATTGCTTACTTTGTGCAGGTATTTATTGTTTTATTTATGCATCACTACAACTCTTGTAAATTGTAGCACTATTCTCATTTTACAGGTGAAGTATCTAAAACTTAGGAAGTTTAAATAACCAGCTTAGGCATAGAGTTAGAATATACATAGCAAGAAATAAACAAATAAAAAGACTTTTAGAAATCTCTATTCTAGACAAAATTCTTAAACTGTAGTATTCAACTTTAAAAAAATACTGTAAAACAGGGACTAGATTTCAAGAATATGCAAACATTTTAAAGATCTATCTGCTCTTGACACGAGAGGATGAAGCAATTAAAACAGATAACCACAATACAACATGGAAAAGGCTGATTAGCATTAGAGAGCTATCAGTCACATCAGAGATCATTTACAGAGTGGTGGAAAGAACAGGGCTGTGCAAGCCACTCCACTCAGTGCAAGCCACTCCACTCAGTCTCAGTTTTCTCGTTTCAAAAATGCAGATAATAATGCCTTTGTAAAGGGCAGTTATGAGCCTTAAACCATTTAGCAGGAACCTGGCATGTAACAGGTACTCAGCAAATGGTGGCTATTATTGCTGGTTGGTCCATGATACCTGCTTTCCTCAGCATCAAAGGTTGATTTTTCTACTTTGCTCCCTTTATTTGCTTTCATGCAAACCTGGGCTTTTCTAGTCAATCACCAAAGTCAGTCACTTCAAAATACTAACTGTCAAACCAGTCTTTCTCTGGAGGTCAGACGCACAATGCACTGAACTTTTCCCTGGTCAACCACCCGTTCTGGTGTTATGTGGATAGAGCACCTGCACTGTGTCCCAAATTAACATGGTCCTAGGAGGCTGAAGGACAGGGCGGCCAGGGAAGAGGAGCAAGGCTACTCACTCTCCGGACTCATTTCAAAAACACATCTTATTGACAGATGGAGTATGTAAAGCAATCAGTCTTCACTGTGGTCTGACTTACATTGATCTTTCCTTTTTATATTTTGTGAGTTTTTAATTGCCTGTCATTTGGTCAAAAAAATAGATGTTTTTCATTGTCAGTTTCCCCATACTTTGCTGTAGTGTTTTTCCCCCTCTTTGTGTTCACACCGATCTTGATTCACTGTTGCTCAGAACTTTTTCTCCTTTTTGGTAATCAAGATGATAACTCATTGCTATGTTTTTCACTCACAGATGAACTAGGATATGAGATCTAAGTGCATATTTTATGATATTTAAAGTTAAAATTATTCGGAAATTTTAAATTTCATCACTTGGCATATTTAAATTTTAAAAATTTAGTCAAGATAATAAAAGAGAATGTCGGAAGTGTCTGCTTAACACTAACCACAGATTCCAGACAAAGACTTCAACAACTTGAATAGTCTCATTTCTTCAAAAGTTTAGTCATAAAGCATCACTTTCAGTCTTTCTCTGATTAACACTGAAAAAAGAAACCGGTGCCACCACTCCTTTCCCTCAACTTTCTAGGTAGATGTTTTGCAGTTACAAGAAATGTTTGTTTATGAGGCATTTGAAGGAACAACTATGATGCCAAGTAAGAATTTTAATTATGAGTGCCAGCAAATAATTTGGAATTGCTATGACTGGAATTGAGGAAGAATTGTGAGAATGTTTATCAAAAGAAAAATCCGAAAGTTCTAAATGGTAATGGAAAGGACCCCAGGCAGGAGAGAGAAGTAACAGCTCATGGCCAAAAAGCTATCAGTGAAAAAATACTTGCCAACGGGCTATGTTACAGTGAGAGAAAGGTGACTCTTAATAGGCTTAAAATTGGCAAAAACCCCTTAAAGAACTGAATGAATAAATGCATGGACATGGGGCTCACTATCACTGGCATCCTCGATCATTGTCATCATCATCATCATCATTGCTAACACATGCTGGGATCTTCATTCTATTTCATTTAATTATTATGACAACTTTATTTCCTAGGAAAGAAAACTGAGGCTTTGAGATTTAAGTAATATTCCTGGAGTCACACTGCCATTTTAAGAAAGATGTAAGTTCATATGATTTCAAACCCATGCTCTTCGTGACTACATGAATATGCCTCTGAGAATACAACTTCGAAATCATATATGTAGGAACGAGCCAAACCCTAAAAATTAGTCTGGGCCTTGAAAAGACTCTTCCAAAATCATCTCAGTAAAAGAAAACTCCCCAATCCTGTGTCCAAGGAAGAGACTCCATCGGCTCTCTGGCATTCTACTCTGATGCCACGCAGTCCCCTGTGGTGCACATTCTAGTTGTCCCTCTGCTGCTTCCCATAGCCTCTTGGGGACTCACTACAATGGGGATGGGTGGGCAATGACCTGTTCTAGTCTGTGTCTTTCAGTAAGTAGGGAGTTCACTGAAGAGAGGCTTGATGTCCAAAACTGCCTGGAGCTTCATTTGAGGTCTTCTAGTTCAATCTCATAAAAGTTTACTGAATAAAGAAAGCTTCGGCCGGGTGCAGTGGCTCATGCCTGTAATTCCAGCACTTTGGGAGGCTGAGGTGGGTGGATCACTTGAAGTCAGGAGTTTGAGACCAGCCTGGCCAACACAGTGAAACCCCTTCTCTACTAAAAATACAAAAATTAGCTGGGAGTGGTGGTGCACAGCTGTAGTCCCAACTACTCAGGAGGCTGAGGGAGGGGAATCACTTGAACCCAGGAAGCGGAGGTTGCAGTGAGCCAAGATCGCACCACTGAACTCCAGCCTGGGTGACAGAGCGAGACTCCAACTCCAAAAAAAAGAAAAAAAGCAAGCAAGCTTGGAAGTGAAGCTAATTCCTTTATGCAGTAGTTTAAGTTCATTTTCTTTTGTTGAAGTCAGTAAAACATAAAAAAAAAATGTTATTCATGGCTTTTCAGAGGCATCTTCACATACATGAAAAACATGACTAAATTACACACACACCTTTCTTTCAGGAAGAATAATCTCAAATCAAATCCTCTATTTTTTCATTACTGTGTCATCTCTCAGCCCTCTAGCTATCTGAATGGTTCTTCTCTAACATTTCTCCAAGTTGTTCTGCCCTGGCTTAGTTTAAGATCACGGATTTGGGATGCCAGCAAATGTCTTTCAGCACGACTCTCTTGAGAGCCCTACCATGTTTTCTATAATCTGAAAAAGATTCCTGTACCTTCTAGGACGCAAATGCACATGTTGATGCTACTTCAGTGGAACAAATCAGAAAAGAGTAATCTTTCAGGTTTTCAGAAACAAGGTAGTTTCTGATTTAAAATTTTCAAATAATGAAAATGGGTTGACTTCAAGTTTTAAAAGATTCGGTTAATTAATAATCCAGGTTCAATTTACCCTCACATTATTATTTTAGTTCTCAATGTAAGGAATTCATAATCTTGAACATGTTTTTGCTCATCTTTCTTCTTCCTTGGTCCCTTCCGCCTTTTTGTTGCAGATAACACACAATTGGCTAAGTTCTGGTTGGCTACATCTATTCCTTTCTTGGTTATCTTGTGGTGAGTTACGTTGTCAAAGAATCAGTATTTTAACCATTGCAGGCAGCATCTTGATGTTTCCTGATAATATGTCAACGTGCTTGTTTGAACAACAACAACAAAAATGTGTTCAGGTAGGAAACTTTAGAGAAATTAGGTTTTCCTGTTTACATAGTTTAAACAACAGTTCTGTCTTGACACATCAGCTTTTATTTTTGTGATGCACCAGAAGTTAACTTTGTTTTAGCCACTTTGAGGTAGTGGTGCTCTGTGAAACTGAATTTTCAGATAAGTTGAAATTAATCTTGTTTTCCAGGCAATAAAAACACAACAAAAGTCTTGAGCCAATTTTGCTTTGAAATAAAAATGATTTCCTATACCCCTTTTCTGCTTGGTTTCTGAAGTCCAGTTCACCCTCAGCCTTTTATTTCTGTAGACCCACTACCTTCTGAGCTGTGAGTCCACATATGTTCTAAGTCAGCACTTCGGACCAGAATCATGCTGATAGCAACTTTTGCTTACGGATACAGTTGGTCTTGAACAAATTACGGGAACAAAGAGCTTAGTTTAATCTGACACTCTACTTGTGGTTTATAGGTGTTAAAAACATTTTTCCCAATAAGGGAACACCCAAAATACATGTAATCAACACATTGGCAATTATACAATAGAAATGAATGGATATATGGTTTATCTGGATAATTTCAGATACTGTAAATGATTAGATCCTTCAAAAGCTTAATCAAGTGTCATTTTGAGTTGCATTTCCATATGTCCTAAATAAAGATAATTTTATGTGCAGCAGTGTTCAGTATCAAAAACATAATATCCAGACAATGTTGCAACGATACTTCATAAAAACCCCAGATAATTTGATCCAATCCTACAAACAGCTTTTTAATTCAGAGATTTGTTTAAAAGTTCATTTAGGTATGAGTCATCATTGTAGTAAAAAGGATTCAATTGGTTATTTGAGAGGAGATGAGTTAACTAAAGTAACAACTTGATTCTTGATGATAATGAATCAACACTCAAGGAAGAAGAAAAGAGGATCATGGAAAAAGATGACACTATCTGAAAAACAGAGGATAGGATTTTGTAGTAGCATTTTCTGTCATTTTGCTCTTGTTTGATTGAAGAGGCAATTCCATAATGATTTAAATTCGTGTTCTCTCTTGATAAGTGTTTCAGAGAAACCTTATATGATTGAAAATAGGTCAGTCAGTGTTAGTGATTTGCAATTGTTCAACACATTCCCATCGAAGTAGGTCAGACTGGTATCCTGCTAGGCACAAGCATATTTGTTTAAAAAGGTGTTCAGCTCTAACAATAAAAATCTATGTAACTACATAGTCCTCCCTTTATATTGATTAAATATAAGTTACAGTCCATTCAAATGGAATCAGGTACAATGAGAAGACCAGACAGCTGGGCTTCAAGCCAGGATAGAAACAGATAAGATGATTACAATAACATTAGAAATTGCCTTTAAAGCAAAATATCATTACTGTGGCATCAAATAATTCAGAATTTTAGTAAATCAGGTAACTTGGAAGTTTAATTAGGTACTAACAATAAAGAAAACGATTCCAAGGTTAAACATAGTTAAACCAACCAATAAACAAAAAACCTGACAGAGCATGATTAACACACAGCTTGAAGCTCAGCTGTCTGGTCTTCTCATTGTACCCGATTCCATTTGAATGCACTGTAACTTATATTTGATCAATATAAAGGGAGGACTATGTAGTTCTAACTTTTTTCTCCTTGTTTTCATTCAAATGTAAGAAAAATTACTGCAGGTAACAAGAAAAATGAGACAAGGAAGACTGTCTTTGTGCTAATCCATGATTAGAACCTTCTTTTAGGAAGGAATATTCTTAGAAGAGAAGGAAGCACATAGTAGATGTTTGGGATATCTAGGTATCTTACTACTTTTCAATTTCTCATAAAAATAAACATTTTGGGTGACAGCACCTGATGTATCAGATCACGTATTTGTTTAGGTCGAATAGCTTTATCATTGAAGTGAACTAAGATCTGTTCTAGAGCTTCCAAGGAGAAAGAGTTGGAAACCTATACTCTTTTTCATTTCTGAAATGGTTAAAGCATTGCCCTGGACTGTAAAACTGGGACTGCGGCTTGGAAACAATCTTTGATATTATCTGAAAATCTTCAAAACAAAATGCAAGTATGGCCGTATTTTTTTTCTAGCTGATCTGCCATATGTGTATTTTGGCTGGCTGTCTGATTGTGCTCAGATGTGGGTAGTGGTAGGGAGGAAAAAATAATGTTTCTTAACTCTGAGGATAAAAAGACTTCAAATTGTGTGCCTCTCACATCCTTTGGTAATCTGCCCCACATTCTGCACCGTGATGTGGGATATAGATACTGCTAATTTGGTGTTTATTTCTTCGGAGTGGGGGTTGGGGAGTAAAGTGGGGAGAACAAGCATTAAAGAGGAAGGTGTTGCAGATAGGTGTCAGTTTCTGAGCTCAATGAAGAGGAATCAGGCTCTAACTCTCAAAGTAGAACTCAAGGAGCTTTAATCACTATTATTATTTAAGTAATAATAGGCACTATAGGTGCCTGCGATTAAGAGTAACTGATATGGAGTGATCCCAGATCATCACCTTCCTTGTCATTATTAAAATATCAGTCTTCACTGTCATTTATTTTTTCTACTCAGAGCAATCAAACTGAGAGGTACCATGTAGGCAGCAATGATCTAAGCAGAAATTCTCAAACCTTCATCTCAAAGTCATTTGAAGTAAGTTAAGAAAGGAGGACATGTTCTGAGGACACTGAAGTCTTGTGTTTTACCTTAAAATGTATTTATATATGTATATTGCACTTGATGGCATATATAAGTTTTTAAAAATAAAGAAAATAAGGTGACTGGGCACAGTGGCTCACTCCTATAATCCCTGCACTTTGGAAGGCCAAGGCAGGTGGATCACCTGAGGTTAGGAGTTTGAGACCAGCCTGACCAATACGGTGAAACCCCATCTCTACTAAAAATACAAAAATTAGCCTGGCGAGGTGGCATGCGCCTGTAGTCCCAGCTACTTGGGAGGCTGAGACAGGAGAATTGCTTAAACCCAGGAGGTGGAGGTTACGGTGAGCTGAGGTCCCGCCACTGCACTCCAACCTGAGTGACAGAGCGAGACTCCATCTCATAAAAAGAAAACAAAAACAAGACAAAAAACCAAGGTTTTCCAATTAATTTCTCTTTCTCTTTATTTTATTTTATTTTTTTTTGAGATGGAGTCTCACTCTGTTGCCCAGGCCAGGGTACAGTGGCACGATCTCGGCTCACGATAGCCTCTGCCTCCCAGGCTCAAGAGGTTCTCTTGTCTCAGCCTCCTGAGTAGCGGGGATTACAGGTGTGAGCCACCACACCTAGCTAATTTAGGAGAGACAGGGTTTCACCATGTTGGATAGACTGGTCTTGAACTCCTGACTTCAAGTGATTGGTCCACCTTGGCCTCCCAAAGTGCTGGGATTACAGACGTGAACCACTGCACTGGGCCTCCAATTTCTTTATGTATAAAAGTACACATATACCCATAATTTTGCATGAATATGATATTAAACATGCTATTCGAATGCAGTTTTCCTCTTATTTTTTTGTTTGCCCTTTCATGCACAATAATCTTTTATCCTCTAAATTCAGGCTAATAACTTAGAGTATATCTTACATATTTTTCTATATGTTCACAAAATCATATATAGCATATGCACATCTACGAGTATAGATGCTACACACATTCATATATGGAAATACAAACAAATGCATTTAATTTTTGTCTTTTATTTTGAAAAAAGAGAATTATATAATACATACTTGCCTGAGTCTAGCTTTGCACACACAACAATACATTGTGGAAATCTCTGAACAAACCAGTTATCTCTGAAATCTTACTTACTCTCTTTAAATGACAGCACAGTGTCCCATGTTATAGTTATATTACAATTAATTGTTTCCTTGAAGTAGGGCTTTGTTTTCCACTTATTGGGAAACAAAACATTGATATATATTCCATCTATCTATCTATCTATCTATCTATCTATCTATCTATCTATCTATCTATCTATCATCTATCTATTATTTTCCTATGGATTAGATCCTCAATAATGAGATTTTTGAGTTTAAGACTTCAAATATTTTTAATTTTAATGGGGTTTTCTAAACTTGCTTCCAAAAAGCCTGTATTAATTCACATTTCTACCAGCATGGATTAGAGTAAACATAATGTTTAAAGTACTTGTTATTCGAAGTAGCGTTCACGGACCAGAAGCCACGGCCTCAGCTGGGAACTTGTTGGAGATGCAGGCCTGCAGCCCCATTCCAGACCTACTGAATCAGAATCTGCATTTTAATAAGATCTTTGGGTGATCCATATGCACTTTACCATTTAAAAATTACTGTTTTAAAATCTCTTGCAATCTGTTAAGTTGGGAATATATTTATTAACTGTCTTCTCTGGAAGGATAATTAAGAAATTACTAACAGTGGCTAACTTTTGGATGGAGGACGGGAACTGACAGACAGACTGGGATGGAAATTGTTTTTCACTAAATATTTGTATAATGTTGAACTTTTTCATGTGCATGTATTCCTATTTAGAAAAATTTTAAGAACAGCTGTTTGCAAATGTGATTACTTTCCACCCTCAAGTCTGCAGGATTACTTTCCACCCTCAAGTCTGCAGGCAGATAGTAGACCATGGTTCACATGTACTCATCACACACTGACCATGCCCACATGGTCAGTTAGTGTGTTCCAGTTTAGGAAATGCGGTGGTAAAGGAAAATTCTCCAAGCAGCATGGCTTGCTTTTTGAGGATATGAAAATGTAATGATGTCAATGAGGGTTTTTCTGACAGGGAACATTTGACAAAACAGACAGTGAGTCAGTGTCACAGAATACTTTCAAACCTTCCTCTGCAACATTCCCATAGTTTGAGTTGTGACCACCATCCCACTGTTAAATTTTTAATAATCTAAGACTTCCCGAAATCAGAAAGTTGCACTAAAAACTCTGACTGATTTATCTTCTTGGGATATGGGGATTCTCAGGTTTGCTGTGAATCAAGGAACTGGCAAACAAGTATGGAACATCTCGGTTGCAGGGTCCACAATTAGATTTGTTGACACCAAAGTAGGGGTGAGGTTCAAAAGAGTAGGGTAAGTAGTCCTGCCTTTTTAAGTTAGCCATGGAGCATCCTCATCACATGGTTGGTTCCTGTAAATCTACCTAGGACAAGAATTCCCCTTCTACCTCAATAATGCATTGTACATACACCTTATTCTTAGGAAATATTTTATACAGGCTAAATTGAAAATATAGGCAACTTCTAAAAAGTCTCTGAAGGTTAAAATATATCAGTCTTTGAAATCTAATTTCTCCAGGAGCCACAACCTTTTGGGTCTCCATGGCTTTCCATTAAGGGCAACGATTCAAATTTGTTTGGCTCATGTACCCAAACCCACCCATTCTCTCAGGACCACCAGCCTGGAAAATGTTGCCCAACTATTTGGGGGACTTTTTTATGGGGGCGGAGTTGTACTCATTAATGCTCACAAACATCTGGTTGGCCACCAAATAATCTGCCATTTCTTACTTTTCATTGGCTTTGTCCCCTGCTTTCAGGTACCAACACTCCTGCCAGGAATTTTTTTTTCTTCTACAGAGCAGCTTCTTTCTCCCAGTGGGCATCTGTCTCCAGCTACAGCTGGGACACTGGAGTCCTAGCATGTGTGTAGGGTGGAGGGGACAAAGCTCGCATGACATTCTTCTGGATGAAAAGAAATAACTTGGTCTGTCTTCTTTAGGGGTATGAAGGTGCCAGGTCCAAGGATGTTAGTGAAACACCACTTTTGGCATTTACTTAACAGGTTCCTCTTTCCTGAGGCCATGAGTATCAGGGCTTTCCTAGAAGACAAATCCAAGTATCAGAAAACACACTGTGGCCATGGCCTTGTCATAAAATCTAGCTGCTGGGCTCTTGTTTCTTTGATGTTCAAGGTATATTTTGTCTCAGGATTATACCTCCTGCATATGGGCGTCTGAGTCCCAAATTAAATTTACGCTGGGGTTCCTGCTACATTCACAGCAAAAAATCTACACTCAAAAGAAATAATCATTTATTGCTTGGACTTCTCTGAGCTCTAGTACCTGATTCAGAGGATTTCATGGCAAAGCAGATATGATCCACAAAACTCTTAAGGAGCTTCCAGGGGCAAGAGTCCAGCCAGCTGTTCAGTCACTGGCTCCACAGCAAGGTCAGTCCTATCTAAACCTTAGTCACCTCTTCTTGCCCTCTCTAGAGTGGAAATGGAAATCAGTTCCATTCTGCATGGGAGAGAGCAGCACCCAGCCCCTCACAGGATGAGGGAGTGAGGAGGAGGTTGCTGTCTGTTCTCAGTTCTGCGATGCTGCATGCTGCCTTGTGTAGCTCAGCTCTGGGGAATGTCTGGTGTGGGTGGTTGGGTCCTGGGACAGAAGGAAGGGAACAGAGGATGGGAGGAGAACAAAGGGGATGCTTTCCCTCAATGCTCCACTAGAATCAGTAATGTGGTTCTCAGAAGACACATTTCATTTTCAATAAAAATCTTACTTTATTCCCCAAAGAATAAAAAAAGATGTGTTGGTGGCCATGAAAGGAAACTGTGTGATGGGGTGGGTGTGGGGAATACATTTTCTCCCCATGCTCTCTTGTTCCTGAAAATTTCTGTGAAAGGAGAGGAGTGCCTTGTGAAGCGATCCTGCAGCCAATTTGGAAATAGATCCCCCGTCTGTGATTTCCAGTTCAACAGTGTGATTACAATTGATATGTGGGTAGATGGTAATCACCATCTCAGTGACCGTAGCCTGAAAATAGTGGTATTGGAGGGGTGGTTACAGGAAACTGTGCTGGCTTTTCCATTTCAGTTTAGTTTTGCAGATTAAATTGAAAGTTTCACAAAGGTGCATTGCTAAACACTTTCTTTCTTTCTTTTTTCTTTTTTCTTTTTTTTTTTTTGAGACGGAGTCTCGCTCTGTTGCCAAGATGGAGTGCAGTGGCGCAATTTTGGCTTACTGCAACCTCTGCTTCCCAGGTTCAAGTGATTCTCCTGCCTCAGCCTCCCGAGTAGCAGGGATTATAGGCACACACCACCATGCCCAGCTAATTTTTGTACTTTTAGTAGAAACGGGGTTTCACCATGTTGGCCAGGATGGTCTTGATCTCTTGACCTTGTGATCCACCCTCCTTGGCCTCCCAAAGTGCTGGGATTACAGGCATGAGCCACCGCGCCTGGCCTAAACATCCTCTTAATGCAAAGGAATGTGTGGGCAAATGGATCGACAGGTTGTGCAATGTGTTTGCAGGCTTGTTCTTGGGGCCTGTCCTACTCTACCACTTACAGGTTTCTTCAAGACTCAGCTTCATCCCACGCATCTGTATAGTATCTCACTTCTAACCCTGTGTGTCTAACGTGGTCCAGAGATACAGGTGATGTGAAATCGGGCTGTCAAGAGGCTTGTAGCTCTGATTTTGAGCCAATTGTGCACCTCTAGACTCCCAGGAATCAAATGACTGGCAGCCTCAGAATTGAAGAGCAATAACTGGAGAACTTGGCTGCTGATTGTCTTCCTTCCTCAGATTTTTAAATTTTTTCACCCATATGGTTTGAGTGTCCAGGTTTGCTGGTTGGGGCCACCTAAAGCAGCCGCCTGTGGTTGGGTGGCTTATGCTCTGTAATAATGTAACCAGTTGAGAGGAGAATGGAAGCTAACCTCTGTTAGCCAGTCTTTGTTCCCTGCCATGTGCTACATCAGTCTGAAGGAAGGGATGTCTTTTTATCATTTATCCTCCCAGAGAGTGCCTTGTGAGGAGACCCAAGGGCCCTGAATGAGCTAGTGGTGGCCCTGGGCAGATAGTTTTAAACTGTTAAACCTTGACTTGAAGCCTATCCCCTCACTGCCAAGCCCAGACCTTCTCTGACTTGCTTGAATCTGACCTTGAAAAATTGATAACCACAGGCCATATATACAAGCTCCACGAACGTATTTATTTAGTTTACACAAAGCTAGACCACAAAGTGTTGTGGAATATTTGAATTGGATGTCAATACTTAAAATTTAAGAGATTTTACATAAATATCTGAGTTTCTAGCTTCCCATAGCACTGCCAGGTAACATTTGGTAGCAACCAGTTACTGTGTGACAGCCCTTGCCATGCCCTGTGGCCTCTCTAGCACTGAAGATGAAGGTCAATTGCTGTTTTTTGTTTGTTTGTTTGTTTGTTTGAGATGGAGTTTTGCTCTCGTTGCCCAGGCTGGAGTACAATGGCACAATCTCAGCTCACTGCAACCTCCGCTTCCCGGGTTCAAACAATTCTCCTGCCTCAGTCTCTCGAATAGCTAGGATTACAGGCATGCACCACTGTGCCTGCTTAATTTTGTATTTTTAGTAGAGACGGGGTTTCTCCATGTTGGTCAGGTTGGTCTCGAACTTCTGACCTCAGGTGATCCTCCCACCTTGGCCTCCCAAGGTGCTGGGATGACAGATGTGAGCCACCACGCCCGGCAATTGCTGTTTATCATAGTGCTTGTGCTCTGTTTTCTTCTAGAAGAGTTAAAAGAAAGCAAAATCTATCTTGTGCTCACTTTTTAAAGTGGAAAGGTTTAAAAATAGATTGAGAAGCCATTTGTGGGAAAGTCTGGCCTGCTACACATTTTCTAATTGCCTGCTAAGTCTTTATCATCTGTGTTTGCAGCCCATGTCCCTGTGTCTCATAATCATGCAGTTGAAGAAATTCAGTTCTAGCACATGCTCCTCCATTGGGCCATTACAAGCAGCTACTAGGCTTATAGAGGAACCTGAATTTATCATGACCCCTCTGCAGCAGAGGGGCTGATTTGGAGGAGCGTATTCTGGGGGCTCATCTGTTCCACTGTCATCAGTCTAAAGTGTTTATCATGACAAAGAGTTTAGACTCTTCTTACTGAGCTGTGAGGCTAGTCAGTGAGTAGATGACCCAAGGCAAGGTCAGATGGTCAAAGAAAAGAATACTGTGACGAGAAATATGAGACCAGAATCAGGGGGTGAGGATAGGGGCATTAGGAACCTAGATGATGCAAGCCAAGTAGCTGCAAAAGAGGTACATAGCTCAAGGAAATCAAGTTTCACAAGCTAAGGCCCCGATGGCAAAGTTTTTTTTTTTTTTTTTTTTTTTTTTGAGACAGTGTCTCATTCTGTCACCCAGACTGGAGTGCAGTGGCTCGATCCTGGCTTACCACAACCTCTGTCTCCTGGGTTCAAGCGGTTCTCCTGCCTCAGCCTCCCAAGTAGCTGGGATGTGCGCCACCACTGCCTGGGTATTTTTGAATTTTAAATAGAGACAGGGTTTCACCATGTTGGTCAGGCTGGTCTTGAGCTCCTGACCTCAAATGATCCACCTGTCTCAGCCTCCCAAACTGCTGGGATTACAGGTGTGAGCCAGTGTGCCTGGCCGTGCAAAATTTTGCAGTAGGGAGCAGATGCTCAAAATGCAGAGGGTTGGGAGGCTCAGTCCTTAGCTCAGAGAAGCTCTTGGGGACTTTACATGCTTGGTCATCCCTCAAGATGCCTCTACATGGCCCATAGGTGACAGAGAGGCAGTCTAGTCAGACGGTTAAGGGCAAAGGCTCTGGAGACAGATCCCTTCCTAGGTGAAAATCCTAGCCTCTTGCTGGCTGTGAATCAGGTGAGCTCCTTAACCCCTTCATGCATTAGCTCCCTTTTCTGTATAATGAAGATAGTGATATACTCACCTTATAAGGTTGCCTATACATGAGGATTAAATGATCTAATTATTACAAAGTGCTTAGAATAGTAGCTGGCACATGCAAAACCTTCAAAAAGTGTTTATTATCACCTGCTTGCTACTTTTCCCAGATTCCTTAGGAAAATGCAATCTTTAGAAACATGTTTATCAGCTTGGAGGAAATTGCCCTCTGGAAGAAATAACAGCAATATATGCATCTTAGTATTTTAAAGGAACTTGCCAAGCATGCATCTGGCACAATGGCAAACTTTATAAAGGGTAGTTAAATTCCGAAATAAATTGTAAAGGGCTCCTGTAGCATCAGAAAGCTAAGTGATGTTTTCCAATCGAGGATGCTATTCCCTTGGACACTTTTGGAGGCAGCATGGTGCAAAGCTCTCTTTAATTTAAAAGGATGTTACCATGAAATGGGCTCACAGTGAAATCTGTTGGGAGAAGAGTGAGCCTCACTCTCTGGAGTACATGGTGGAGTCTGCCATACATAAGAAGGATGTTGTGGTTTCAGCCAGGTTTGTGGGGGCACAGCAAGGTGAGGCTGTCGCTATTTTCTCCGTGTGGTTAGTGTGAAGTGAGCAAAGACACAACAGCCTGTGTTTGGAACTCGAGTGCTCAAGGCGCTGCTTTGAGCCCAGTGCGGCCCTTTGGGGCTTTGAACTTCAGCCACAAGACTTTGGTGGCACCTCTTTCCAGATTTGTTTTGAAAGAAGCTTGAAAACAAGATTTCACCCAGTCCTTATGCTAAGATCTGCGAGTGAATGTGCTTGTGCATTTGCTTGTCCCTGGCTCAATAGAATGTTCAGCGATGTATCTAGTAACTAACAGAGGATGCCCTGCTAAGTCTTATGTCTTTGCCAGAGAACTTGGCAGAAAAGCTACTGGAAACAGTAGGAGCTATGCCAATAGGTAATATGAATTTGTTATAAGTCAAATTCAGTAAAGTATGAAAGGAGATAAATAAGTTGCGAAGGGTGTTGAGGCAGAGTTAGAACACCCTTTGTTTCGGTAAGAAATGGGTAGAGAGTGGGGGAGGGGTTAGATGCAGTCTGGATGTCAAGCTGCAGGGCTGACCTGTTTAGGATTAGACCAGGCTCCAGGTCCTAAAAGCAGCTGATTATAATAGACTTTGTGGTTCTCATTAGCTTTCATATAGTAGACTAGAGCTTTTCAGCCTCTAGTAGATGCACCCTCATGGTGCCTAGTCTCATCTATCCTGAGCTACAAGGGGTCAGCTGGGGAGAAGAAAAGTGACATTCTTTCTACCTCCACACACTCATTTGCACACACACACACAATCCTGTAAACATTAATTCAATTCTCTCTATAGATCTAGCATAAGGTACATATAAGATTATAGAAACATCTCCACTCTAAAGAGTTCATCTCCACTTCTGTTAGTAGGTGACTTCCATCTTCATTAATTAATTCATTCCAAATTTATTAAGTATACAACAAGTGCCAGAAGTTATGCTGAGTGAAGCTGGGTTGGGTGTTGAGTGTGAGAAAAAGATGAGTAAGCACTGAAACATATATTAGGGTCAGGTTCTGAATAACATTCTACGAAATCTAAAATGCATTTAGTAGGGAGGGGTCAAGAGAAGGGTTTTTTGTGTTTTTCCTGAGACAAGGTTTCACTCTGTTGCCCAGGTTGGAGTGGAGTGGTGCAATTATGGCTCACTATAGTCTCACCCCCCCATACTCAAGCATCCTCCCGCCTCAACCTCCTGAGTAGCTAGGACTACAGGCATGCACCACCACATCTAGCTAACTAAAAAAATATATATTTTTTTGTAGAGACAGGGTCTTGCTCTGTCACCAAAGCTGGAGTGCAGTGGTGTGATCATAACTCACTGCAGCCTTGATTTCCTGGGCTCAAGTGATCCTCCCACCTTAGCCTCCTTAGTAGCTGAGATTACAGGTGCATGTCACCACACTCAGCTAGCTTTTAATTTTTTTGTAGAGATGGCATCTCACTATGTTGAGCAGGATGGTCTCGAACACCTGGCCTCAGGCAATCCTCCCACCCTGGCTTCCCAAAGTGCTGGGATTACAGGTGTGAGCCACCATACTTGGCCTCAGAAGGAAGGTTTTTTAAGCAAAATTGTGACATGCTTAATCAGAGTTTCAGGAATATTATGTTAAGAGTAGAGTAGAGACTGTGCTGGGAAAGAAATATAGAGGATTGGGGAGAAGACACAGAGGGGGTCAATTGAAGAGTATTTCAAGTCTAGAAAAAATATTTTGAGAGCTTTGGAAATAGAGTAGTGACCGTAGAAACCCAAAGGAGAGGAAAATTGTGAGAAAAATTTACAAGGAGTAACCAGTAAGACTTGGGTATGATGGGAGACAGAGAATGAGGAAGCAAGGACAGCACTGAAGTTTTGAGTATGGGAGACCAGAAGAACCACAGATGTTGCCATTACTATAGAATGGGAAGTTAGGAGGAGGAACTCTTCCTGTAGAGCCTCAGAAATGGAAGGGGCTACAAGGTCATCCAGTCAAAGGCTACATCTGATGTCGGTATCCCCTCGTCTCCCACTTTAATAATCTGTTAGGGAACCATAGACTGGCCCGGATGGGACAGCAACTAAGTGGCTGGGTATGGTATTGGGTTCTGAGGCCTGGAGTCCCATTGCAAGGAAATCTGGGATGCTCACAGTGCAATAAGCCTAGTCAGAGTGTTCTAGAGAATTGAGAGAACCACACATGATAAAGGATAAGCTGAAAGGGCCCTTTGGGGAGATAGAAGTTTGGGTAGTAGAGCTGAGCAACTGATTCAGTAGAGATGAAATTGCAGGAGGAGCAGGACAAAGAGGTAAAGGACTGGGCTCCTGCCATGGCTGTCAACTTCCCTGCTACAGTGAACCTGGCCTTTGTCAGAAAACTTCTGTGCTTTTGGTGAGAGGGAGCTCATAGCTTTCAATGGTCAGCTGAAATCTCTCATGCTTTATCATTCACCACTAGTGTTAGTTCATCGCTGGAGGCCTGGAAAGGATGCTTCATCTAAACAGCTTTTCAGATGGTTGGTGATAGCTCCCCTAAATCTGAAGTTTCTCTTCCTTGTCCCCCAAATCTGAAGCTTCTCTTCTCAAGGATGAAGTCTCCTCACTTTAGTCACACGTGTATGTGTATAGAACTGACATATATCCCAGTTCATCTGCATAGATAGAGTGCACATATATTAAATTGTGAGGCCATTAACTTTATCCAGAACTGCAGTTGAGGTCTGACCACTACATATCAGAGGAAAGTCAGCACCTCCTCGAGCTATTTTATTACCACTAATTCTCTGAAGATAATGGGTTCTCCTGGGGCCACATAACACAGCCAATTAGATTCACTTGACGTTGAACAAAGCCTTTTGTTTTTATTTTTAAACACTGCTAAGCCATGCTTCATCCTGTGTTTGTGTGGTGGGTTATTTGTACCTGAGCATAGACAACTGGGTAAGAGGATGGCTTTTGGGGTTAGTACTGGGTTCCTAGTCTGTGTCTGTTTTTTACCAGCTGTATGACTTTGGGCAAGTTACGTAACTTCTCTAAACCTCATTTCTTCATATATAAATGGCAATCTTAAGGGTACCTACTTCACAGAATTGTCAGAACTAAATGAGATAAGGAGCATTTAGCACAGTTCCTAGCTCACAGTAAACCCTCAATAATACTAGCTATTATTATCTATTGTTACCTAATATTAATATCTCAATCTTGTTAGGTGGGACTCATCCTTCAGGAAATTATTGGGTCCTCTTTCTCTTAGTAAACATAATTTAATTCCAATCTCTTTCAACTTTGTGTCAACCACAATTCTAATTAACATGAATTCTATACCTCTCTTTGAATATCTTTGATGATGGACTGTATCACAGAGGTGAATAAGACAGACATGGTCAATATCCCCTATAGTCATCAGTGCAGTGAGGAAGACAGTTAATGAATAACCCATGTATGAATCTTCTGTGTTTGCTAAAGTTATTTCACCAGTTGCAAATTCACTTGTCTTTGCATCTAGCCATATTTGTTTACCTTGTTCCCAAGGATATCATGGAGCTATGAATAACTGTAAAATGCCCTATTGATGTCCAAATGCCCTGTATCTGGAAAGAGATGAGTAATGATGAAGACTCAAATTTGGAGATGATATCTAAGAAGCCCAGCAGGTTTTCAGGCTAGTAGGTAGATGTGTGTGAGCTTCTGGAGGTCACAGAAGTCAGAGATGAAGAAAAATATTTAAGTCCTTTACATACCGATGAGAATGGAAGATAAGTAGATGGTTGGAATAATCAAGAGAGAATGGAATGAGACATAGGAAGAGAAAATAAACTGCATACGGAGAAGTAATTATAGAGATAAAAAGACAGTTAGCAGAGTTTGTAGTCTCTCTTGTAATCCAAGGGAGAATAAAATTTTGAAAATGAGGCAGTGATTAATAGGATACAAATATGGAGATAAATTGCTACTGCATTTGTTTATTGAAAGGCCATTTAGGACCTTTCTGAGGGGTAAGTTTCAGTGGATCAGCAAAGAGAAAGCAAGATATTTTACCGGTTAAAAAAACTGGCTGCAAAGCAGAAAAATAATAGATAAAAATTTAATAAAATTTAAAAGGCTGGTTATTTGAAAAGATGAATAAAATTGATTAATCTCTAGACAGAGTGACCAAGAAAAAAGACAAAAAACATATATCAGGAATAAAAAGAGGTCATCACTACAGAACCTACCAGTGTTAAAATAATAATAAGGGAATATTACAAATTTTTTGTCAATAAATTTAGGAACTTAGATGTAAAGGACAAATTCCTTGAAAGACACCATATCTCACCCAAGAAGAAATAGATAATCTTAATACTCCTATAGCTATTAAATAAATTGAATTAGTAATTAAAATTCTTCCAACAAAGAAAACTCTGGGTCAGGAGGCTTTATTGGAAATACTTAAGGAAGAAAAACTAATTCTATAAACTCTTCTATAAAATAGAAGGAATGCATACTAACTCATTTATGATGCCAGAATTAACCTGTTATGAAAACCAAGTGTATTACAAGAAAATAAAACTATAGACCAATATCTCTCCCAAACCTAGATCAAAAAATTCTCAAGAAAATATTAGTAACTCAAATCCATTTTTATACAAAAAGTGTAATACATTCCTGGAATGCAAGGCTGGTTCATCACTCAAAATTAAACTAAGTAATTTCCCATATCAATATACTAAAAAAGAGAAAACATGATAAATTTTTAGATGCAGAAAATAATTATCTGACAAAATTGAATATCTGTTCATAAAAATAACTGACAGGTGGTAAAGTAGGAGGAATGAGGGCAAATTATTATTTTAAGAAGTCTGACAGTAAAAGAAAACAGAGACAGAAAGAGAGAAAAGTAACTCTAGGCGTAAGTAGAGTAGTGTTATAGGAAGGAGCTTTCCCCCATATCTTTTAAGTCTTGAACAGGTTTATATCCTGAGGGGAAGTGGCCAGAGGAGACAGACCAAAAACAGACAATATTGGAAGTAATGATAGACTAGGGTTTTAGAGGTTGGGGAGGGATTATGACCCATAGCATGATAGGAACAAATAGACTTTAAGAGGTTTGGTACTCTGGGACTGAAGGGAAGGATGAGAGAATAAGTATGGATGCAGAGGTTACATGAAGCAGCAAAGTTTGGCACTGTTAGAGGTAAGAGGAAAAGTGAAAAGGCTCACACTGGACATTCTTACAGCTCTCAGAGATTCCCATCTCAAAGGGAGGCAATGTGTTGTGGAGAAAGGAGCATGGGCTTTGGCACTGGTTTCTATTGGGGTTGAATCACAGTTCTGCCTGAGCCTAGTTGGGCAATCCTGTGCAAGTCACCTAACCTCTCTGATACTCAGTGTCCTCACCTGTAAAGGGGAAAGTAATAGCAAACCCAGAGCATTATTACAAGGACAAAAATAAGAAAATTATGCAGGCAACATAGCATAACCCATAGCCTCATAGCCCATAGCAAGTGCTCAATACATGCTATTCTCATTTCTTTTGCCTTTATAAAGAAAATAGAGGTGGGACCAACATTGTGGGAAATAAAAAAGACATCTGGATCAGAGCTTGTGGGAAATGCAATGAGATGTTTACTAAAGACGTGTGAAAATAAGTGAGTAGTAGCAAGGTCAGATAAGATTGCGGTTATGTGTTAAATAGATCATGCTATGATAAGCAAATAGGGGTAGGAGATAAATGTGCAAACAGTGGAAGAAGTGAGAGAGACTCTGGCTTATGCCTAGTCACCAGACCTGCTTCATTCTGATGATGATTAAGAGACTCTGATCTGGCAAAGACCAGGAGACACTTTGTGTGCTGGTTGCCATCCTACTGCTTAGAGGAGTTAATGAGCCTCAAAAGAAAGATTCCATAATTTTTCTATTTAACCACACTGTGCCAAAAATTATTATAAGAATGCTGCTTGCTATGCTTTAGTGTTTTTCTATTGCAATGTATTGTTGCCTTGTCTCTTTCAATTCTTAATGAAATGTGGATTCGCTTACTGCCTATGTCCTTATGATATTTTATTGATTTGAACTCTGTTTTCAGATATTCTTCTTCTCCCTTCTCTAGAATTACTAGAACTACCCTTTTGGCCCACATGTGAATCAGCTAAATTGAAATTTTGTAATCTCAGGTAGGGTTTCTTCTCCGTCTCCCAAGCACACATCTGGATCAGTATCCTCCATTAGCTTGAAGATAAGTACTCTTGGAATAGAGCTTCAAGTGAACTTTAGCCCACAAGAAGCAAAATTAGGAAATGTGTCTCTTTGTAGAATTAGAATTAGAATTCCCACTAACAATAAGAATTGTCTTGGGCTGCTCATTGACTTAGTGATCAATTTAAATGTGATTTTCCCACATATTTTGCACAAATGTATCAACATAACATAAAACTGGTATGGTTTTGAGTCTTAGGTTCTGGGGCACAGCAACAAAGAAAATACACAAAACTCTGACCTCACAGAATTTACAACTGACTGGAATAATAGATGAGAGAGTAAAGTATACTGTAGTTTGTTAGATGTTGATAAGTGTGATGGGAAAAAAAATTAAGCATGGGGGTAAGATGTGGTGAGTTGCTTCTATTTTGTATGAGGTAGTGAGAGAAGGCTTTATTGATAAAGTGACATTTGAGCAGAGACCTGCGGGAATTTGTGGGACAAATAATGTAGAGATGTGGGAGGAAAATCATTCTAAGCAGGGAGAATAGCAAGCACAAAGGCCCTGTGGCAGGAGTGTACCCGGTGGGTTCCAAGATGGGCAAGGTAGTTTTGTCACTTAAGCAGTGAGAAAGAGGAGAACAGGAGATGGGGTCAAAGAGGCGGCGAGGGTAAGATCAAGATGAGGACTTGGGCTGGATTCTGGGTGACACAGGACATAGAGGGTTGGAGCAGAAGTGTGACATGGCCTGACTTGAATTATAAAAGGTTCCCTCTGGCTGTGGTGCTTAAAAACAGCCTGTAGGTGGAGCAAGAACAGAAACAGGATCACTGGTTACCCGGATACTGCAGTAATCCAAACAAGAGATGGTGATGGCTTGGACCAGACTTCCTGCGACAAAGAAGTAAAGAAGATCACCTTCTAGATGTATTTTCAGGGTCTATCCTACCTGATTTGCTGATAGACTGGAGGTAGGATATGAGAGAAAGAGGTAACTCAAGGATGACTTCAAATTCTCTGGTTTGAATAGCAGGAGGACACAGTTGCCTAAAATGAAAGAGGACTTAGAGGAACAGGTTTGAGGAAGAGGAAAATCAGAAATTCACCCCAGACACGCTGAGTTTGAGATGACTATTAGTCATCCATGTGGAAAATGGGGGGCCATTAAGACAGACAAGTTTGGATTTTGGACGAAGGTAGGAATAGAAATTTCAGTGTTGGGAGCCTCTATAATATCCATGAAGTCATGGAAATCAGTGGATCATCCAGGGATTGACTGTAGATGGAGAAGGCCCTCCTACACTCAGAGGTTGAGCAGAAGAGGAGGATCTAGCCAATGAGGAGACCCACAGGGGTTATCATAGAAGCAGCCCAGCCACCGAGAATACATCACCATTCTTGAAAGTTTCTTGATAAGTGTCATTGAATTTGAGTCACCAACTTATCAAGCAAAAAGATGAAATTGTACATCTATCTATGAAGTGTTAGGCAGGAATCTAGACCCAACATGGCAGTGTTACCCAGCGTAGCAGGCCTTTCGTTAAAGACTCCCTTCACCCTTGTACACACTCGCAGACTTACATGCGTCAGAGTTCTGGCTGGGCAACCACACTGCCCCATGACCTGCAGCTCACCTGCATTCCCCAAGTTCGTAAACAGCAATTTTGGTTGACAGTTTCCAAAGACCCCTTCCTCATGACCCTTACTCAACTCCTGCCCTAGTAGTTTCAAGACCCCTCAGGCCCTGTTTGCACAACCAGCTTCCCTACCTCTCGGGCTATAAAAAGCCCCTACCCTCCTCCCTCAGCACAACTTCCTCGGCCCACGCCTTTGGACCGAGGAACCTCGCCCACAAGCCCTAATAAAAGGCTATTCTCACTGCCATTTGCCTTGTGTCTTCATACCCAGTTTGGCTCCAGCCTCAGTTTACCTTTACATTTGGTGCTGAATCCTGGGAGGAGACCCCCTCCCTGGACCCCTGCCAGGTCGGGCGGGCTCTCCTCTCCCCGAGCCAGGATCCCCTCCTCAAGCCTGGAGCCATCTCACCAAATTTGACTCAATTCGATCACTGTTGGGTAAGTTTCCCCCCGTCCTGAAGGCTCCCTCTGGGAGTCCCTGTCTGAAATGCGCGGCCGCATCAGGGGCTCTCTCCGGTCAACTGTGACCTTGGCACCGGCGACTAGGAGACATCCAACCTCCCCAGAAGCCACCATACCCCGCACTCCACGTGGCAGTGAGAGGACGCTCCCATTGCCTCTGGACTGCCCGCCTTGAGACCATGGGAACTACCCAGTCCAAACCAAACCGAAAAATCCCCTCTGAGGTGCCTCTTGGCTGATTTCCAGACTTCAGGCTTCAGCCAAGACCTAAAACAAAAGCGGCTCATTTTCTTCTGCACAGTAGCATGACCGCAGTATAAATTGGATAATCAGTCTCAGCAGCCTGCAGAAGGCACTCTGGACTTTAACATTCTCACAGATCTGACCAACTTCTGTAAGAGACTAGGCAAATGGTACGAGATACCCTATGTTCAAGCCTTTTGGGACTTGCGTTCTCACCCAGATCTCTGCGCTCAATGCTCATTAGCTCAGGTCCTACTCGCAAAGTCTCTTCCCTCAACCAAGGAGAGGGATGATTCCTCCTCTTTTTCTGAGCCTCCTAACATCCTATCCCGGCCACTCCTCCGGTCTCCCGCCCAGCCTCCTCCTTACCCTGTCCCACCATTATCCCCATCCTCGTCAGCGCCTCCCCTCCCTTCCACCCCTCCTGTGCCCTCACCAAACCTGACAAATTCTGTCTCCCCTACCTCCACCTCCTCCCCTTCCTCACCTGTCTCAGCCCATACTCGGTCCAGGACCAACCTCCCATGTCCCTTGCAAGAGGTGGCAGGTGCCAAAGGAGTAGTCCAGGTCCATGTGCTGTTTTCATGCACATGGCAGACTTGTCTAAGGTTGAAGAGTGTGTAGGCTCCTTTTCGGCCAACCCCACTCAGTATTTCAAAAAGTTCAGATACCTGTGCCAGGCGTATGACCTCACCTGGCATGATCCCCATGTCATTATGACCTCAACCCTGTCCCCTGAGGAATGGGAGCGTATCCTAGTGGCAGCCAGGCAGCACGCTGACCAGGTTCATTTAACCGACCATGCCATGCCAGTCGGCACTGAGGTGGTGCCCTCAGCCGAGCCCAACTAGGACTAGTAGGTTGGTCAGGTAGGCCGCCGCCACTGAGATATGATGGTCCAGTGCCTTGTTGCTGGCATGCAGGCAGCCTCCAATAAGTTAATCCATTTTAATAAGTTAAAGGAGGTAGTCCAAGGCTCAGATGAAAATCCGGCTGTTTTTCTTAACTGACTGGCAGAGTCACTTATTCAGTACACCCGCCTTGACCCTGCCTCCCCTGCAGGAGGAGCCGTCTTAGCTTCATACTTTATTTCTCAGTCGGCCCCCGATATCCAAAAAAAGTTAAAAAAGGTGGAGGATGGCCCTCAAACTCCCATCCAGGACTTAGTCAAACTGGCCTTCAAGGACTACAACTCCAGGGAGGAAGCAGCTGAGGCCCAACGACAGGCCAGGCTAAAACAGAAGGTACAACTCCAAACCCAGGCGTTGGTAAGCAGCCCTGAGGCCAGCCGGCTCCAGGAGCTCCCAGAAAGGAGGTACTCCCCGAGCGCCATCTGGTGCCTGCTTCAAGTGCGGCAATGATGGCCACTGGGCCAGGCAGTGCCCTAACCCAAAGGAGCCAACTTGCCCCTGTCCAAACTGTTGGCAGATAGGCCACTGGAAGTCAGACTGCCCCAACCTGAGGACGGTCACTGCACCTCCACGTGATGACCTTCCTCCAGGTATTAGAGGCGCCTTCTAGCTCCTCGACACTGGTGAAGATTGAAGAGGCCCAGACTCAGGGACCCCTCTCACTCTCGCCGAGCCCAGGGTCATGCTCCAGGTAGCGGGTAAGTCCATATCCTTCCTTATGGACACGGGGGCTACCTACTCTGTTTTGCCTTCCTTCAGTGGCCCCAGCCACCCCTCCACTGTCACAGTCATGGGAATTGACAGCACTCCCTCCACCTACCGCCAGACTCCTCCTCTGTCTTGCCGCCTGGATGACTCCCTCTTCTCACACTCATTTCTTACCATTCCTTCATGCCCAGTCCCCTTGTTAGGACGAGATCTCCCCTCCAAGCTAGGGGCCTCAGTCCACTTCCGACCCAACCCCTCCCCACACCTTGTGTTCCTCTTCCCCCTTCTCTCACCTGACAAATCCTGCCAGGCTGACCCCCTACTCCTGTTTCCAGTCCCCATTAACCCTAAGGTGTGGGACACCTCCACCCCGATCATTGCCCAGCACCACACTCCAGTCTGTATCTAGCTAAAAGACCCTTCCAAGTTCCCCTCTAGACCCCAGTTCCCTATCTCCCTCGAACATCGACAGGGATTAAAACCTATCATTACATGCCTGCTCCAACAGCACATTCTGGTTCCCACCAACTCACCATGCAATACTCCTATCCTGCCTGTATGGAAAAGCTCTGGGGCTTATCATCGGGTGCAGGACCTACGTCTCATCAATGAGGCAGTAGTCCCTACCTTTCCAGTTGTTCCTAATCCAGGTACACTCCTCTCGCGCGTTCTCCCTGACACCACCCATTTCACTGTCCTTGGCCTGAAGGATGCCTTCTTTACCATCCCTCTACACCCAGACTGCCACTTTCTGTTTGCTTTTACATTGGAAGATCCAGACACTCATATTTCTTCCCAGCTGACTTGGACAGTTTTGCCTCAAAGGTTACGTGATAGCCCCCATTTTTTCAGGACAGGCACTGGCACAGGATGTTGTCCTCTGTCCCCTGACCCACAGCATACTATTGCAGTATGTCGATGACTTATTACTACGTAGTCCTTCCTAGGAGCACTCCCTTGCAGACACTGCTACACTTTTCAATTTTCTAGGTGACCAAGGTTATCAGGTTACCCCAGCTAAGGCTCAACTTTGCAGCCCTTCTGTCACCTACCTAGGCATACTCCTCACGCCCACTACAAAAAGCCTCACAGCAGATAGAATAAGCCTCATTGAAACTCTCCAGCCTCCTCAGGATGCGGAAGAGATCTTGTCCTTCCTAGGACTGGTGGGCACAGTGAGTCTTATCCCGTGGCCCGACTCAGATCTTTAAGGCCTACATCAAGGTCATAACCAGCCTCTCAGCCTGGCCTCTGACATCAGACAACAGGAGGAAGCCATCTCAGCTCTAGCCCAGGCAGCAAGCCCCACGACAGCAGCAACCCTTTTTCCTGGCTAACCTTAGTCAGGGAAGGGGCTCAAGTGGTACACATGGCCAAGGTACACAACATCTCTCGTTGTTTCTTGTGTGCAGCCTTGAATAAGCCCTCACTGGTTGCAGTACCCTTACCCAGCCCTTTTAACTCCTCTAACCTAACCCCTCCTTTCCCCTTCCCGTCCGAACACTACATCAATGAGTCAGGACTAGTAGAAATCAATCTCCTCACTCTAGAAAAGATTCAGGAAAGACTCCACCAGAAAAACCTCGGATCAAGGCCCTCACTTAGGAGGTGGCAGTCATCTGTGGCTGGTTAAGTCCTACCCTTTCTAAGCCCCTTACTAATCACTGGCTTCTTGCTACTCATAGCTCCCTGTGTCCTCTGCTTAATCCAGGACTGCATGAAAGAAGTCTCCCAAGTCACTATCAATCAGATGCTGCTCCACCCCTATACCCGAGTTCCGACCTCTGAAGAACCCCACGACGACCCATACCAACAGGACGCAGCCAGATGAACACGTCGCCCCATTTTCTTATTAGAAAGAGGTCGGAATGTTAGGCAGGAATCTAGACCCAACATGGCGGTGTTACCCAGCGTAGCAGGCCTTTTGTTAAAGACTCCCTTCACCCTTGTACACACCCACAGACTTACATGCGTCAGAGTTCCGGCTGGGCAACCACATTCCCCCATGACCTGCAGCTCACCTGCATTCCACAAGTTCATAAACAGCAGTTTCGGTTGACAGTTTCGAAAGACCCCTTCCTCATGACCCTTACTCAACTCCTGCCCTAGTAGTTTCAAGACCCCCCAGGCCCTGTTTGCACAACCAGCTTCCCTACCTCTCGGGCTATAAAAAGCCCCTACCCTCTTCCCTCAGCGCGACTTCCTCGGCCCATGCCTTTGGACCAAGGAACCTTGCCCGCAAGCCCTAATAAAAGGCTATTCTCACTGCCATTTGCCTTGTGTCTTCATTCCTGGTTTGGCTCCAGCCTCAGTTTACCTTTACATGAAGGAAATATATTCTATTAAGAAATAATTATGAATAGATGATGGGAACAAAGCTTTACTAGCAGTTCAATTATGCAGCCTTCTTCTTGGCTACTGAAATAAACCTGGAAATTTTACTGCATATGGAGCACGAACTATAAGATGTACCTAGAAGCACTGTGCTGATGTGGAGTTTTGGGGAAATTTTCACTATATCTGCCTAATGTAGATAGCTCTCATAGGGAGTTTTCATGACTTCTTTATTTTTGAACATATTGTTTTGGGGCCTTCCATTTTCAGAATCACTTCAAAATGCATGCTGCTTATTTTAGATTTTTACTTTGGTTTTTTTTCTCTCTTTATTATGAAATATTCTCCAAGTTAAGGAAGGTTCTCTTTTCAATGCTGATAATAAACTGGTAGGGTTCATTTCTATACTTAAAATCATAACATATTTGACAAACACCATGGTCACATTTAATTTTTGCAAGATTTATTGCTGAATTACAAAAATCACACTCTTTTGTCCTCATTTCTTTTCCTCTGTATGTCTTAAAGGTGATCTCTCTCCATCACTTCCTTGTACATGTTCACTTCTTTGGAGAATTATTTTAATATCCTAAGACAAATGATTCAAAGAGAAGTTACAAATACTAATAAGGGATGATCAATACTATGCTACACAAATACTAATAAATGATCACATAGTACATGGCAATCATTAAACAGCTTTTATTTTTTTTTTCCACTGAGCAAACTTCTCCATTTAGTTTTAATCCCACCCTGAGACTTACTACTTGTACCTTTGGAAAGCTATCTAAGATCTTGGAACCTCAGTTTCCATGCCTAATAATGCAGTTGTCATATTAGGTTAATTAACATTTGTAAAAGCAGTTACACAGAACCTGGCATATAATTAATCTGCAAGTTAAAAGATTATTTCCTTATGAATGAATACAAAAACCAGTATTCACCTTCTATGAAAGAAAATGCCAATGATAAATTAATCATGTCTATAGATTTGTAGAATTTTAAAACAAAAGATTACTTTCCTGAAACTGTCTCATTCTTTGATTTAAAAAACATCAGGGAAAGAATGATCTGTTTTTCATTTGCTATACAGCTATCTTACATCTTAAATCACAGATATTTTTCAAAATATATTTAAACTATTATCACAATGTAGAAGGAGTACCAACACATGAAAAATACAGAATTGCATTTAGGTAGCTTTTAGGTTTTTTTTTTTTTTTTATTATTTCACAAATTTAGAGAAGTGTTTTAACAATATAAGTTCCTTTTCCTCAGAGCTGAGTTTCAAAGGCTTCAATTTGACTGTGATCATTTTAGTTGAGAAGACATGGGTTTGTTCACCATTTGTGTTGACCCTTGCTTCTATGCGTTGCTTCTATCAGTCACTGCGAGGAATCATAATGAATCATTTTCTTTAGAGATCTTGTTCCGTATCTCCTAAAGCCACAGGTCAATGCTAAGTGAATCAAGTGGAAAAGAAAATCTGCTCCCCATTGACTTTTCTAGTCTTACCCAGTACACTGCTTTCATTTAATATTTATTTTTTTAATGGAGTTTCGCTCTGTCACCCAGGCTGGAGTGCTGTGGCAAGACCATAGCTCACTGCAGCCTCAATCTCCAAGGCTCAAGAAATCCTCCCACCTCAGTTTTCTAAGTAGCTGGGACTACAGGCACATGTCATCATGTCCAGCTAATTTTAAAGTTTTTTGTAGAGAGGAGTCTTGCTCTGTTGACCAGGTTTGTCTCAAACACCTGGCCTCAAGAAATCATCCCACCTCAGCCTCCCAAGGTGCTGGAATTACAGATGGGAACCGCTGTGCCCAGCCCACTACAATTCTTAATAACATGTCTTCTTTATATAGTATGTTTATAATAACCAATGTCATTTTAATATTATCAGAAGTTAATTTGAGGATTAAGGAATAAGCTAACTTGTGATTATCTGACACTCCATAGCATGGGGAAAATGATAAGCTCCAGATATATTTAAACCAGTTTTAGCTAAATTTATAGCTGAAATCAGGGACCATAATTTTCAGTAGCAGTGAATGGAGAAGAGCCTGTGAAAGTCAGAAAATGTTTGACACTGGTGCTTTGAAAACACAAAGCACTGAAGCAGCTCTCATATTTTGTTATAAAGGAGAAGCTTAGAGAGTATTTTAAAGTCAGGTGCTTTGAAAACAAAGAGGGATGAAAGTCTCCTTCAGTTCACACTTATAATTATAGGTATGTTATCCTAATGTAATTGGGTCCTGATTCATTTGTTCATAAGATATTTTCTGGTGATATTCTGATTTTAACATTAAAAGATTTCTTGCTATCTCCCATTGAATATAAACCTCAATGATAAGGTAATATGCTTGATTTACAGATTTGTTATAAAAGATGTATAATAATTGAGCCTGTGTTCATCACAAGAGACTAAAGTTATCAAGTTTTTAGAGAAAATTGTTTATTCATTTACATTTATAAATATATATTTATCACAGGAAATTGACTTCGTTCACCAACAACGCAGTTCCAATATCCTCACTGATCTTGTTATATTTACACAAATCATTTTTTTAATAATTTAGGAGAATTATTTGAAAATAACTTTTTTATACAAGGCCTATGAAAGTGGAAATTAAATAAGTGACTTTAGCTGAATGCCTATAACGTCCAACACAAAATTTGGAACTTCCACATAGGTATGGACCAGAGGCTTCCTGGGACGTGTTTGGACCCTTTATCATCATGGTCCTGCACCAGTGAAAGTCCTTCTTTTTTTCCAAAGATAAGACACGTGCATTCAAGAGATTTGATGCCAGCTCACTAGTCCATCCACATATAATTGCACATGATTCAGAATTATTTACTGTGCACGGTAACTACTACAGACCAGCAGTAGTAGAAGTAGGTTGGTGCAAAAGTAATTGTGGTTCTTTGCCAGTGAAAGTAATGGCAAAAACTACAACTACTTTTGCACCAACCTAATAGCAGTAGTAGTAGTAGTAGTAGTAGTAGTAGTATCTCACATTTATTGAGTGCTTTCTATCTTCCAGGAACTGAGCTAAGTACTTTATATGTATTATCTCATTTAATCTGTACAACCCCCCACCATGAGGTGACTATGATAATTGGCCCTGTTTTACAGATGCAGACACCAAGGCACTTTGAGGTCACTTGCCTAAGGCCACACACTTCATAGGTATGAACCCAGTCAGTGAAGCTCCAGAGCCCACTCTCATAACCACAAAACCAGTCCACCTTAATACATTATTACAATTATGCATACTTAGTGTTTTCAAATATGTATCTTAAAATGTTGTCACTTCCAAACAAGAACCTTGTAAACATAAAGCTGTTAGGCAACAACCTTCACTTGCCACTGTTTATAATAGCAAACAACATTTTAACCTGAAAAACCACACTCTAGCTTTTGCTCTTCTTATCTTGAAAGATCTTCAAATGACATCACTGTGGTTGAAGTGTATTATAAAAATGTGATCTATTTACTTGTACATGGATATCTGAAGCAAAAAATGACAGGACAAGTGCAGTGGTTCTTCAAAGATTCTTTTCTCTCCATCCCTTCATTCCTTTTGTTGTTGTTGTTGTTACCAAAAATGAGAATAGAACACCTTACTGGAAAGGGAACCTTTTTCACTGTAAATATCAGAGTTTAGAGTTTTCAGGACACAGGCACAGCTCTTCTTGATGGACCATCATACGAATGACTCTCACTGGTGGTAGTTTACTGGCCTCTAATTAGATTCCTTGGTGGAGTGACCAGGACGAGGTATGGAGGATGTGAGGAGGAAGAGTTAAGGCAGATGACTCGGGTATATCTTAGAGAAACATTCTGGCAATGAACTAACTCACTAACTCACTCTCTGCTATGAGAATGCCAAGTGCTACTGGTATTGTGAAACTGGTTAACAGAAGACAGACACCCTGCCACTGGGCGGCTTTCAGCCAGAGGGCTACTGTGCACCAAGGAAGGTTTGCAAATGTGCAGGCAGAGGTAGTTTCGGAGGTCAGTATGTCAGGATGCTCCTGGAATACAGGGGGTAGGGCCTGAAATGTTAGGTATTCTGCCACACTTGGGACAGTTATCCTCAAAGAGGAACTGTGCTGCTCCAAATGCCAATAGTACTTCAGTTAACATTGCTAGTTGCTGACACTCCTTCAGAAATGAGGGGAATGTGTAACTTAAAAGGAGTCCTCCTGCACTTTGGGAGGCCAAGGCAGGTGGATCACCTGAGGTCAGGAGTTCAAGACCAGCCTGGCCAACATAGTGAAGCCCCATCTGTATAAAAATACAAAAAATTAGCTAGTTGTGGTGGCAGGCACCTGTCATTCCAGCTACTCAGGAGGCTGAGGCAGGAGAATTGCATGAACCTGGAAGGTGGAGGTTGCAGTGAGCCCAGATCATGCCACTGCACTCCAGCCTGGGCAACAAGAACAAAACTGTCTCAGGAAAAAAAAAAAAAAAAAAAAAAAAGCAGGGCAGGGAGTCCTATGGATGACAGCTTTCCTGGGAAGTCAGAGCACCTATTCGGAAAGGCTAACTCTTGAAGGCAGCCATCCATTGGCTATTTTCTTTTCTCAAGCAAAATGTCAAATAGAATCTTCTCTGCAAGTTTATTGTATTTAATCACTCTGCTCAGAGTGAAGATATTTTCAAACCATCCTGACTTTGTGGGAGTCTTCCTCCCAGTATGAGAGGAAATAATTGTGGCATCATTTTTATGCTCCTACTTGTAATCAGCAATATAAAATAAGTCCTATTTTACATAATCCCAAAGAATTTTGCAAATTATTTTGCCGGTTCAACGTAAGAGAGCTGTTCCCTGATAAGTGGAGCAGGGCATGTAAGCTAAAATGCAGTCTAGAGAGATGGGCCTATGGAACCCACGTTGTGCAGGATGATATTATGGCACAGTATCCCCAAGGAATGCTTGGGGATGAAGAAATATCATATCACGCCCTGCTCAGCAGCCTGTTCATTCTCTCTTGCTTTTCAAATGGAATCCACATTTTCCTGTGTGATATCTGGGTTCTTTGCAATCTGGCCTGATCTTACCAATTTAATGGGATCATTTTACACCTTTCCCAGGCTCTTCATGGGGTGGGGCTCCTGCAGTCCTTCTTCCATGCCTTCCCCAGACCTTGCCTTCACCCAAGACCCTGCTGCCTCCCTACCCCAGCAGCAAAATCCATGTAGACTTCCCTTTCCCTCTCTCTACCTTCCCAAACCCTGGCCATCGTTCAAGACCCAGTTTATTCCTTCTTGGGTAGACTCCCTCCATGCTTCCAGCACAAAAATATCATGTATTGAATTCCTATAATTTTGCACTTGGTTGGTTTAACTTACATCATTTTCTTGCGATTCCCGCATGTAAAAATTATCTTGCAAAAAGGAGTTAATTTTTTTTAGAGCAGTGACCAAATTATGTACTCAATTTTCTCTCTCCAATGGAAGCTTATGACATGGGTCTCAGTAGTAGGTGATCAATATTGAATAGTACCCCTAACAGCCATCATTTCTGTAGCCCTTGCCCTGTGTCAGATACCATGCCAAGTGCTTTACATGCACGACCTCACTTAATCCTCACCATCACCCTTTCAATATGAATGTCTCATCCCCATTTAACAGATGAGAAAGCCAGGATTAAGAAAAAGTTAAGGTCAGGGAGCTACTGAGGGGTAGACCTGAGATTCAGTCCCATGACTTGAGTCCAGAGCCTGTGTTCTTAAATGCTATAATCATATTTCATTACTGCATAGGCTTTGTGTCTAAACAGCTGCTAGCTTGTTAGAAATCAACTTCAGTTATACTAATGCAGGCAATAAAATTAATTTTAATATTAATAATTTAATATTTTAAAGAATCAGCAATTTAGAACAAAAACATTTAGGCACACAGAAAGATATTTAAGTCTGAAGAGTTTCATTTGTGGGTATAGGAAGAAAACAGCAAAATGTAATTTGTTATCATTGAGAAGTCAAGATACACAATCTATACTTTACAAAAGTGAAAGTACTTTTATTTTCAACTCAGCAAACCCTTTGTAGTTCAATATAGAACTCACAGGAGCCAAACAGGGAGACTTCATGTTAAACTGGTATCTGAGAGGAATGTAGTCCCACAGTATGAAAGGGAGTTGGTGTCAGCCTCTGCCCTCCTTAGCCCCTGCTGTTCCGGGACTCGCCTTAGTGGATGCACATTTAGCACGTGTGGTCCAGACCTACTTGGTGGTTATGTGATTTCTGAGTTGCAGTTCTTCCTTTCTTCTGCTGGGTTTGTCCAGTTTCTCTGGGGTTTGTCCTTAGTTTCTCCATCTTGCACACTGTTTTCCTGATGGAAGTGGTGCCCAACCTTTTGCACACACTATCATTTCCACTACAGAGATGATGTGTACCATGAGTGATTAGAGTACAATGAATATGTCAGCACTTGGCTGGAGATCATGGTCTTGGTTAGCTCTTTTTGGCAGGAGGAATCTTATTCTCCAAACTCTTCAATCACAGGCTAGGGTCACTATACAGCTACAGTGACAATCCTAACACTGTCACCCACCCAGCTTTAACTACCACCTATCAACTGTGCCTAAGCTTGCTGCCCTGTGGATATTTCAGGCTGACTTTTCTGGCCTGGTATGATTACCAGCTTAGCTTCTCCAGATTCTGGCCTGGCCTGGCCTGGCAGAGTCCAGTTTCTTTCTCTTCCGTGCCAGCTCACATTTAGAAACATCGTAGCATGTCCTGAATCGGAGCCCAACCACATTAGAGCACTTTGGGGTAATACTCACAGGAAACTTATAGTCTGAATAATTTGAAATCAGGTCTTGAATAAAAGGATGCTTCAAGAGAACAGCAACTTCAATTGGCTCCAGGTTCTTGGCACCTAGGTCTTGAAATGTTTTTATGAAGCCCTTTAAAGAAGAAGAAAATGAAGTCAATCAACCTTACAATCCAGCAGCTGTTAAAAAATAGTTGTATTTACTAAAGTGATTCTGTATAATTTCTATACAATGATATATTTTGAGAGCAGTTCCATAAAAATATGCTCAGAATTGAGGCCAACTTTTTACAAAATAATCTAACCAACCTCTGCATAAATGTTCTCTATCTTTAGGTGGCTGGCAAATCTGTTAGAGTCCTGTGCTTCATTTCCCCCTTTGAACACTTTGAGTAATGTTTCCATGGATATCTTTTCATTGTTTGCATTTTCAGGGATTTCTTCATCCTTCTGTTCCCTTTCCTCCCTGTTGTCTTTTAACTTCCTTTCTTCTTTTGCAGCATTTTCCTCAGGTTCAGGAAATTCCTCAGCTGGACTTGCATCAGTTGAGGAGGTCTGCAAAGTTAAATGAAGAGAACATGAAGTCAACCTGAAGTTTTTTCCACCAATAGAGACTTTTAGAATATACCAATTTCATAATCACACACTTTTCATGAATGACAGAGCCTACCACAAACTAGCTAGCCAGTCTAGAAGACAATACGCTAGCTGTCTTGAAAATCACAATGTCAAAATTCAAGACCAGTTTTACTTGTAGTGTATAGAAGCTTGTATAGTGTGGGGTGTGTCCTACACATCTTCATACATTCTTGGGCTGACTACACTGCCAGGTACTTCTACACCTGTAATAGATACAGATATACACATGTATATAGATGTTAAATGAGATTTGCTTTTGAAATTGATTGCAATTGAGAGGCTAAGGCAAGTCAATTGCTCTAGCTTGACAGATTCTAAGAGCTTCAGAAACATTTCTTTGGACACTGGAGGATATCCCAACTAAACACTCGAAAGGCAAAATAGAAAACAAATCCAGTATACAAAATCAGGTTGAGATTTTTACTGCTGCTCTTTGAAATCTGGCCAAAAGCTATGAACTCAGGCACTCATGAGTATGGTGAGGAGTAAATTGTTTCGATTTCTTATGTATCAAAAGCCTGAATGTATATATTCTTCTTATGTATCCTACCATTGACCCAGTAGTTACAGGACTAGGAATTGATCCTGAAGAAATATTCATTTGCACAAATACTTTTGTATATGGCTGTTCATTCAGTGTTACAGCAAACATAGAAAACCTAAGATTCCTAAAAATGGGGAAATGGTAATATGAACCCTATTTCTGCAACGGAATATTACACTGCCATGAAAAATGATGGTTTAGCAGAATTCTTAATAACACAAGAAAACACTCAGGATAGGATAAGTGCAAAAAGAAAGCAGAAAACAAAGTAATACATGCAGTAGGATACTTTGCTTATATATCTATACTATTGATGAAAATGGAAAGCAAACACATTAAAGAGTTAACAGTGGTGACTTCTGGATAGCAGAATAGACAATTTCCTTTGCTTTGTGCTTCTTACATTCTCTATAGTAAATTTGTGTGTATATGTGTGTGTATACATGTGTGTATGTATGTATGCTTCAATATTTGATAATTTGCCAAGAGAAAAAGCAGCATTTTGGCATTTTGGCTAGCCAGATATCACAGAATATCTGAGATCTGATCTCCTTTATTCCAAAGAAGAAAAAAACGTGAAGTTAGGAGGGTGCCAATGCTGTAAATATTTAATTCAGTAGAAGTATTAAGTCTATATATAGATTGTGTAAGCTCTTTCTAAATAGTCATGTAAATGTCATGTATGGAAGAATTATGATGCAGCATAAAATTAAGCCTCTGGTAGTCACATGTCCCTATAAAAAATTTGGAGGGACAGTGGGCAGTGTAATGAAGGCAGATTTGCTATAGCTCTGTGTGGTCACTTTGCCTTAGTTGGGTCTCTATATCCATTGTTAAGTTGGGAATTTAAGCTTGAAAAAAGCTTAAATTTAAGCTTGAAAAAAGCTTGAAAAAAAAAAGAGAAAAAAAGACAGAGAGGGAAAATTTCGGAATCAAAATTTTGGAATAAAAATCATACATATTTATATAATTTTCCTCCAGGCTTTTGTCCATGTTAAACAATTGGAAATGCTACATGGCAGAAAAGTGAAATCAGCTTTAGCATTTCTACCCAGGAATCTTGGGGATTATTGCATTGGCTACCCATCAATAATTTTCCAGGGCAACGAAACAGTATAGTGAAATGAACATAGTTGTGATGTAAAACATCTTTCTGAGTGAGTCCAGGATGAATAAATTTCTATTCAGAGTGTAGCATAGGTTCTGTGTACCCAAGATAGAACATACCCAACATAGCTGTGGGCAAGCAAACGACTAGCTGCTTAGATGAGCAGATGATATCAAACTTAAGCAAAGAAGGAACCTGGCCTCTCTGTAACTCTTTCCATAATTAGGGAGAAGCTTACTTTCCAAAGGCCTGATGTAAGCATAATGGAATAAATGATTCCAAAGTCCTGATGTAAGCCTAATGGAATAAATGATTTTTTAAAAAATTTAAGAGGTAGCAATGTAAACATCTGAAATATCAGAGTGAGTAATCCTTAACTTATTAGTGTCAGAGGATGCTTTTCACATGTTTGCTATTTTTGCTCTCTAGGGGGTTGGTACAGAACAGGCTTAGTGGCTCAGTGGGAGGGGAAGGAAGGGAGAGAGACTGAGATCAAACTGAAGACGTTGGCATGGTCCTGCAGGGAGGGAAATGTGTGCAAGAGGCGGTGGTTATCTCCAACAGAGTCTCTGAAAGCTGGTGATGTTGAATGTGGGTGCAGGAACAAAACCAGAGAGGCCAATTTGGAGAAAAGCCAGTACTTTGGAATGAGCAATTATCAGTGGTATCAAAGATCTACAGAAGTCACATTATTATCTAAGCAGGGGAATAGATTGTGGTGCTGTCAAGCACTATGTCACACTTGGCTAACTCTCAGGACTCCCAACAAATATGTCCCCAGAGTGCTACCTGTGTGTCTTCCTGACCATGCATTTCTATCATTCAGTCAGCTCAGTCCCACATCTCGGATGGCAGCACAGAGGTCTGTTCTTGGACTAATGTGAGCAAAGCCTCAAAGAGCAGAAGGGCATAGAAATGTATGTGTTTTCTACCCCAGGGCCTCAAACATTCCTTGCCAAGATGTTTTTACAAGACTTTTGCAACGTGAGAGATTCAAGCTCACAATTTACTAACCCCATGCCACACAGGTGGCAGAAGGAACCATTTTCCCAAATGTCATTTATTTAAAGATCCACCTAGACTAGTGCATGACTGATGAATGCCTTGCTCTTAAATTTCTTTTAAATTACCCAAGAAGCTGTGGCTTTAAACAGAAGGCCTGAGCTGCATTGAATAAAATCAGCATGAATAGTAGAAATAGAGTAAAGAAAACTGAAACGCTGGGGAGATTTCCAGTTGTTTGTGTGGAAAGCAAAAGCAGAGATCTGATTGAATGACTTGGGAGTGAATATGAATCTGCTGGAGGTGTTATTTCTGAGCATTATGGCTTCCTGGGTCAGGGTTGCCCAGGAAACTGGAACACAGTGGAAATGGCACAGAAATGCAGTGCCACAGTTGGAGACAGCAGGATGAGGAGTGAGTGAGAATGAGGGAGGTGGGTGGCTCCTGTGTTCCAAATGCCCCTAGGGTTCACTCCAAGTCAGGAACAGGCCTGTGTGTGAGAGAGAGCCCTGTGCTCCATCCTGGCTCCACCTCCCACCCACTAGCTTAATCCCTGCAGTGCAGTGTTCTTGGTTCAGTTCCTCCACGGCGTCTTTGGATTTAAAAGGAGCTCTTGAGAACAGCACTCAAGGGGAGCTGCTTCCTGGGTGGGAACACTAGCATACGGTGAATGCAGCACTCAGGGATGGAAGGCATTAAGCGCCTTCCTGTGCTAGCTAGCCTGGCTGCCAGCCTCAGAGACAGCTGTCTGTTGCTATGGCAACAGCTCTAGCACCGGCTTCCTTTTTCCTGGCCTTTCATGCTCATCGCAGCCTCCTGGAGTCTGCTGTTGCCTCTGCCTGCCTGGAATGTCTGCTTTCCTCCTCTCTACCATGGAGACTAGACTAAACTCCATTCATTTCACTGTCCCTCTCTTCCTTCTTCCCTTCTTTCCTGGCCATGTTCACAAATACTAATCAAGCACTGGCTATGTGGCAGCTACTTCAGAGGACATGAAGATGGGTAACAAGGTGTCCCAAACTCAAGGCAGGAACTATTTAGCGGTAGAAATAAATAGATAAGTGGTCCCCTGCCTGAAGGCCTAGGTCTCTTTATTTCCCTCCTTTGCCCGCTATAATCTCTCCTCAACACAGAGAGATCCTGACTTAGTGAAGCCGGGTGACTGCACTCTTCCAATGACTTCTCATCCTGCACAGAGTTAAAACTAACGTCCCTGCAGTGGCCCTCAGGGTCCTCTCCCTCTCACTTCCCTTCCGTATTACTCTCCTCCAGCCTGGTCCTCTCCAGTTCTGCTGGCTAGCCCTAGTTCTTGGAACACACCAGTCATGACCACACTGAGGGGCTTTTGCACTCACTGTTGTCCTCACTTCAAGTGCTCGTGCCCCAGAGACCTGCAAGGCTCTCTCCCTCACCTTCTCCATGCCTCTGTTTATATGTCTCTTCACAGAGAGGCCTTCTCTGGCCACCCTAATGAACATTGCCACCCCTATTCCAATGCCTGTATTTTCCCCCACATTCTTTTTTTTTTCCATAGAATTTATCACCGTTCGATGTAGTCTCTATTTTGCTTATTTGCTTATTGCCTGTCTTCCTCCTGCCTGGACTAATTTTTGTTCACGGCCATACCCCCGAATCAAGAGTGGTCCCCAGCACAGGCAGGTGCTCAATAAATGTTTGTGGAAGCAGTGAATGTGTGTGTGTGAGGGTGCTCCGCCCTGCCAGGGAAGTTCTGGTTATAACCTGGGCCTTGCTGTGAGAGTGCTCAGTGTTGTCAGCGTGAAAAATGTGGCACTGCCGTAGGCCTTGGATAATGGGGAGGCCTCAGATCCTTTGAGATGAGATGAAGGGTGGAGAGCGTAACAAGAGTAAAGAAGAGAGGCAGGAAAGGAGAGGACATCCACACCTCTTCTAGCTGGCAAGGCCTCATGTTAATCTGTCTTTTATTCCATGCTCCCTCCCTGTTTGGGGCATCATTCATTCTTTTCTGTATGAATGAGGCCAATTAGAGTCCCTTCAGGAGAGCAAGTTTGGCTTCTTTTGTGTTCCTCACGGGGCCATGTAAAAAGCATAGTTTACAAAGTGAATGAACTAATTAATTGATCAATTAATTAATGCAATGTTTACTGAGCTCTGTACCAGGCCTTGCCTCAAGTTTAGGGATGCAGAACAAAACAGATGCCTCCTGTCCACCAAACTCCCTGTCCACAGGATGCTTAGAGTCTAGAGAGAAACAGATCTCAAGGAAGTCATTGCCAGGTGAGGAGTATCTCATAGGGGAAGCAGGGTGCACCATGGGAACATATAGCTGCGGGTCTGACATCATTTGAGGTGAGGGAAGACAGACATTAATGAGATCTCACAGCATGCTGTGATCTGGGCTTAGATCACAGATTCAGAGTTAGTTTAGGGAACTCCCATCTACAGGAAGATACAGAAACATCTCTGGGAAAGTGGCAAATTCAGTGCCCATGAATGCACATCATACCTAACTCCTCACTTATTTGGGAAACTTATTTATTTATTTTTTTTGAGATGGAGCCTTGCTCTGTCACCCAGGCCGGAGAGCAGTGGTGCAATCTTCACTCACTGCAACCTCTGCCTCCCAGGTTCAAATAATTCTCCAGTCTCAGTCTCTCGAGGAGCTGGGACTACAGGCACACACCACCACACCCAAGTAATGTTGTATTTTTAGTAGAGACGGGGTTTCACCATATTGGTCAGGTTGGTCTCCAACTCCTGACCTCAGGTGATCCACCTGCCTTGGCCTCCCAAAGTGCTGAGATTACAGGTGGGAGCCACTACACCCAGCCCCTTATTTGGGAGACTTTTAAACTGAGGTTCTGCTGTCAAAGAAGGCAGCATTCTTGAATGGAAATACACACTCCTGGCTGAACTTTCTGCCACTGTGTGTTGAGACAGTATTTACAGCACACTGGTTTGAAGAGTTGTTAGCTCACTAGATATGTATCTGGCCTCACTCTGGCTCTGGTGGAATGGGAAGGAAATCTTTCTGTCCACATGCTCAGGGCCAAACTTTAAGGTGGCATTTAAGAGTTTCTCTCTTCCCTCCCATGAATGCAGTTACAGGAACCTCCCATTCCTTTCAGACTACTTCTACTTCATATTTTCACAAGTATGTGTGAAAAAGACAGAAGTTTGTGTCTAGAACATCTGAGGAGTCTGGACTGGGTGGCAATCTTTTCCCCTCTGTTTCTACAAAGGAAAAATAGAAACAAGCATCCCATCAGATGGAGCCACTGCTCTGGCTCCCAAAGAACAGAACCAAAAGCCATGTCAAGAACAAATGGGCACCTAGCAAGCACGTTACCTAGCACCCTGCTGGAGACTATCCCATCCCAAAAGCCAGGGAATGCCAATGCCTTAGAGATCTCAAGGGGAAGGTGAGGTGGCATCTTAATCGGATATTATTAAGCTTCTTTGTCCTTGGACACAGGTGATATGAAATGCAGGTTTCCAGTGGCCGGGCTTTGGCCTGAAACACTACCAAGCCACATATATGTGGCGTGCATATAGACCTGAACTTGTTTCATCTATCGTTTCTACACAGAATCCCAAATGGATAGGGTTGATACCCATTTCTGTTTGATTTATCAAGATCAGCACTCACGCCAAATAAAGGCCATCCTTTACAGAGTAAAGCTTGACTCCACCAAGACACTTTGAACAAATTTTGATTTTACTACAGACATGGTCGATGGCAATCGGGTCCCCAGGTCTTAATCCAATTGAGTAAGGCTTTGTTGAAGACCTAGTACGTGTAAAGCATCATATTACACACCTAGGAAAATATGGAGATGAAAAGAACAGAGTCCTTGTTGCCAGTTTAGGGTCTTCAGGCATCCCTTCCAGACTCTATAGTTAGTCTATTTCTGGAATGCAATTACCTTTTCTGCATTTGGAGTGGAAGCTTCGACTTGTTGGAAGACATGAGTCCCAACAGCCACACTGAGGGCCCTGTAGACTCCTTCCACGGTGTCTGGGTGGCAAGCAAAGTAAAGCAGCATCTGTGTGTAGTCAAGTTGGGGTGGATCCTTCTCATAGTCAGCAAATAGCCTAAAGAAAAACTGCACACAAAAAGAATTCCAAAGATAAAATGGGTACACTCTCGTAGTCAGTAGTTAGTCATGGCAATGAAGAATCCCCCCAGGAGCTTTGGAATAAGGTTACCTTCTGAGGGTTGAATTACTAAAGCTAACATAAAATGAAAGGTATGAACTGAACAATGTTAAGAAGAAAAGCAGTAAAAGTAAGGCCCTGAAATATTGTAAAAGAAATGTTGTGCTAATTAATGCTACTAACATATTTAGGAAATGATGTACTAATTAAGGGTAGTTGGGGGCTGCACATTAAATAGGAAAAGAGAGCCACAAGCCCAAGGACCCATCTATCTGTCCTCAGCATTCTCCGGACAAACTAGGCCTTGGCCCTAAATATGAGGCTTCTGGTCCATCGGTCTCTGTGGGGGGTGAAAGGAGGGAAAGAAAATGATGCCTAAAGCCACTGGGATTCTAGCTATTAAAAAGTCTTCAAACTGGTTCACCTCTTCTGGATTTCATACTCAAGCTACCGACCCTAGTTGGCTTCACATCCAGGCAGAGAGTGTATTAAACACAAATATCAAATCAGCAGTTTTCTCACTCTGAATACCCGAGCTGACATTGACACAGTGTCTTGTGCATTTGGCAGCATGAGGAGTTAGCGCTTGGGAGTCAAATATCCTCTGGGGCCCTCCAAAGCAGAGGCCCAAACCCTGGAACACATAGGCCACACCTAGGCACATAAGCAGCGCTGTCTGGGGAGACTGCTACCTTCCAGCTCTTCACAAATGTATATTTATGACCTGGAGAATGTTTTCAAAATGTGAATTCTGATTAAGTATATGGTGCTGGGCCATCTAAGGTTCTGCACGTCTAGCAAGGTTCCAGGTACTTCTAATGTTGCTGGTTCTGGCCCATAATTTGAGAAGCAAGTTTCGAGAGTCAGAGGGTATTTCCACCAGGTTATTTGTTACCAAAAACCCTTACAACTATGAATAGTTTTACCTAGGCATAAATGAAGTTAACAGGTGGAAAAATAATTTCTGATATTTGGAAAATCCAACAAAAATTTAAATAATGTCTCAAAGAAATGAGGGAGTCCAGGCGTGGTGGCTCACGTCTGTAATCCCAGCACTTTGGGAGACCGAGGCAGGCAGATCACTTGAAGCCAGGAGTTGGAGACCACTCTGGCCAACATAGCAAAACCCCATCTCTACAAAAAGTACAAAAATTAGCCAGGTGTGGTGGTGGGCGCCTGTAATCCCAGCTACTCGGGAGGCTGAGGCAGGAGAATTGCTTCAACCTGGGAGGCGGAGGTTGCAGTGAGCTGAGATCTTGCCACTGCACTCCAGCCTAAAAAAAGAAGAAGATAAAAGAATAAATAAAATAAGTAAACTATGTGGTGATTATGAACACACAGAAAAAAGAGCAGGTCAAGGAAAGGGGAATTGAGAGTGAAGAGTGGGGAGGGGCTAGACAGCAAGATTGAGGTGAAGTTTGACCAATGACGTGGAGGAGGGCAGGGAGTTAGCTGGGGAAGACATCCAGGGGAAGAGCATGACAGACAAAGGGGCTGCTGAGGCCGAACTCCCAAGGTCAGGGCAGGCCTTGCATGTTTGATCAACAATGAGCAGGTTCAGTGTGGCTGAGCCAGAATGGGCAAAGGGATCATGGCAGGAGGTGAAATGAAAGAGGCAACAAGATCAGAACACACAAGGCCTGGTGGGACACAGAAGGATTTGGGCCTTTCCTCTGAGTAAAACACAGAGTCACGGAAGTTTTGAGCCGGGGCTGCTGTGATTTGATCTGCAAACTGGGTGAAGACAAAGCATAATCAGGGAGACCTCTCATGAGGCCGTTGCAGCCATCTAGGTGAAGTTGATTGTGGCTTGTTCCAGGTGATAGCAATAGGGCTGGGAAGAAGTGGTCTCATTCGGGATTTACACGTTTTGAAGGTAGAACTATCAGGATTTCCTAAGGTATTGGATGTGGAGTTTGAGAGAAGAGAGGAACTGGGATGACTCCTGGGTTTTTGACCTGAGCAACTGGAAGGATAGGTTGCCATTGACTGAAATGGCACTCGCTGTTCTAAGAGTACCACACACATGAACGCCCTCTGCACAACAGCCCCACCAGAGAGGGATAAGAAAGCAAGGCGCAGAGAGGTTGGGTCATGCCGTGGATACCTCACAGCTTGTAAACAGTGAAATCTGTGCTTCTATCCCAGTGTAAGAACACTGAGATTTATGTAACTTCTGAGCATTGAGTATCACAGACACCCACGGGGAGTATGGAAAACACCACTCCTTTCACCTTTTCTGTCATACGGACATCACACACATCCCTGTCAGCTATCTTTTGTTCCATAACAACACTTTTTGCTCAGCCTCCACAGTCCTGCCTCTGCTGCTGACTTTGTTCCTTTCCTCCCTGTAATCTTCCAGCACCAGGTGGGAGCCACCTGCTCCAAAAGTACTAAAAGGTCCTTTTCTGTTTCGCTGCCAGGTGAGCAGCTCAAAGATTCTGCCTTTGATTGACATTTCTAAAAACTTCTGGCTGACAATGAAAGTACTTTGCACTTGGCATAATATTCAAACTGCCAGTTGCTTCCAACTAATAAAGAACCTGTTTATGTTGATGGCAGATTTGTTCACAAAAGCATATAGAGACCATTCCAAAACTCTCCAGGATAATTGGTTTTCAGTCCTCCCGTTTCACATTAAAAATAACAACACACAAAATACTGCCCCTGCAACTGCCAACCTTATATCTTGGGCTTTTTTGGTAACTCTCTGACCCTTTATCTTACCTGCTCTCCTGCTAGCATCTAGCAGAGGTGCTCAAAAAATATGCATCCAATTGAAGGAAATTGCTCCATTTATGGCTACAACTGGAGTGCTGCTCAATTTTGTACTGCAATTTGGAACTAATGGCTAGAAATTGAACAATCCATATATTATACAGAGTTCACTGTGATGTCTAAATCTACCATTCAGTTTTTTTCATGTCTTACTGAGGATAGAGTGACATTGAGATTTTTAAGGTCTGGCTTTTCATTGTGGCCTCAGAAATAGAGGCTCATAAAATGCTATTATTGAGGATAATAATAATATTGAGAGCAGCAAGCTCTGATGGGCCATGGGCAATGCTATAGGCAAACCCTTGCTGTATTAGTCAAAATCAAAGAGAAATGGACATAGGTAAAATGACAAATTTTATCCTAAGCTTTTAGAATTGGAAGGAAACTCAGAGACAAATGTGTTAGCTTATTTGACAGATGAGGAAGGTGAATTATGAGAGGCCAAGGAATTGTCCAGGTTCACAGAGAATTAACAGTAAGGCTGTGATATTCTGGCCGCTGTCTCCTCCCCCGAGCTTCTCTACACTGACTCCTCAGTGAGCACTAAGGTCTGCACTTTGGAAAGACAGCAGAGGAACTGAGGGGCAGGCGCGCAGTCCAAAGCAAGTTACACAAGTGGAAGAAAACACAAAGAAAATGGTTAGTGCTTTAATGCCACATTTTTTGAAGATCTTAGTAATTACCTCTATAAGATGCTCCTGCCTATTAAATGGCAGGGGTTCAAGAGGATTTTCTGGAATTTTTATATCTTCATCTCCTGTAAACCACAGACCAGCCTACATAAAAACAAAACAAAACAAAACCAAAAAAAACAACGAAAATTATTAAAGTATGTGTTATGCTGAGATGTTCCTCTAAAAGCCACAGAGACTGAGCCAATCTTGTCTCTAGAGCAGTTATCTCCCAAGTAGGATGCAGAAACCACAGGGGTGTAGGAGAAAATACTAGAACTCCGATTTACATTTCTTTTTATCTCATTCTTATGTAATTTTTATTTTTACATCTTTGATAATGTTCATAATGTATTATGTGCTGTTGTATATGTATATACTTTATAAATAAGTACCCATAGATTAGGAGTGCTGGCTACTTTTTTTTTTTTGAGAGGGAGTCTCATTCTGTCGCCCAGGCTGGAGTGCAGTGGTGTGATCTCGGCTCACTGCAAGCTCCGCCTCCTGGGTTCACACCATTCTCCTGCCTCAGCCTCTCTAGTAGCTGGGACTACAGGCACCCACCACCACGCCCGGCTAATTGTTTATACTTTTAGTAGAGACGGGGTTTCACCGTGTTAGCCAGGATGGTCTCGATCTTCTGACCTCGTGATCCACCCGCCTCGGCCTCCCAAAGTGCTGGGATTACAGGCGTAAGCCACTGCCCCCCGTCAATGCTGACTATTTTTAATGATTGAATGAGGCTTGGAGGCTGCTACCCTGTGTTAATCTTGCATTAGTCATATTTTGGAGGAGTCTGTGCCCCCATTAAAAATAGCTCACATTCCTTATGTACTGTTCATGTCCTATCTGTTTGTGGAGACTTGCATGGTGCTGGTATACATTGCTGGTTTTAGAAAACTCTTTGTTAAGTAACTGAATAACTGACTCAAGATCTCGGTGACCTCTTGTTCATGACGTCCCTCTGTCTCAGTTTATAACTGACACCAATTAGAACTTCATTTCCGCAATGCGAGCATACTATTTTGCCGTCCTAATGGGGCGTTTTCGACAAATCTTGTAAAATTTTGACCTCCAGTTATTTTGATTTTTCCACTGAAACAACATTGTGGGGGAGGGGTAGTGAGCTGGCAAGTGCTGATAATCTGTGAAAGGCATGCAGGCTGGTCAAGTGGGCCTTTCCAAATGGGGGTTTCAGAGGAGGGGGACCTGAGGGCGGAAGGGGAGACGTCAGAGCTCAGAAAACAACCATTCCCAAAACACAGGCAGTGTTCAAAGAAGTATTGCTGAGTTTCTCTTAAACACAGCATCCAGTTTTCTCTAAGCAACTCACACCTTTGGTAAAATAGTTTCCTGGTTTTAGCTCAGCACTTTGGTGAAAATTGCCAACACCCTTTGTTCTTCTCATATTTGTGCAAAAGAATATTCAAATTGATATCCTATGCTGATTGCCACATACAATAAATAGCAAAGGTCAATAATTTCATGAGTGCGCACTTGTTAAAATCTTAAGACAGCTATGGAAACAGTAAGTTTTGCTCTGCTGCTTTTGTTTTCAAACAAAACCACCTCAACAAATTGTAAATCTACTTGGAAAATAAATGTAGCAGAACTCAAATAACCGAACACCTGTCTTGATCAGCCCTGAAAGAGCCTTGTCATAGTTTGTGTTTTTCCTTCTGGCTCAACTCTATGAGCCTGGAACCCTCAGAGCTCTCACAAAAAAAAAAAAAGGAGGCCATGCATTAAGGAAGAAAAGGGAAGCAGGAATGTATGTGATTGGTGAAATACGTGTGGGATGCAGGCACCTGGAGAATATTACTCTGTTGCAAAGTTAGTTCCTTCTGAAAGTTTCCCTCTTTCATGTCTACCAGCAATGTGAAATGGTGAGCAACATAATGACATTAATAAAGATCAAGTAAGTAAATCAGGCCCCTCTCTGTTATGAAATTTTGCTTTTACTCTTTTCTTAGTCAAACTTCTCAAAAATCAGTTGATTTTTCTTGTTTTCACTTTCTATAGACTCATTCATTTCCTCAACCCTCTGCCATCTAACTTCTGTAATTATTATTCCACCACAATTTTTCTAGCACAAGTTACCAGTTACATCCCACCTGCCACGTCCAATGACCAAGTATTACATACCCTACTGGGTTATCCATCACTTTCCTTGAGTGATCTCATACAATCATAAATTCAATAACCGTTTATATGGTATTGACTCGTGATCCCTTCTGTATGGGCCATATTAGACTGGACATTTCTCTCTTCATTTCCCACAGATATTTCAAACTCAACTTCTCAGAAATAATCTCAACATTCATCACTCTCTCACCCCAAAGAGAAAAAACTTGCTCCTTTCCGCGCGCGCGCGTGTGTGTGTGTGTGTGTGTGTGTGTGTGTATGTCTGTTTAAATCACTGTTCTTTCTACTCTGGGAGCTTAGAGTGTTGGACATTGGGCTTATTAAAAGCTTTGCAGATGATTCTAATGTACAGCCAAGGATAAGAACCACTGGTTAGGAACTCAGGAGAAGAACAAAAAAGTTTATGTAACTGCTTTCAGAACCCTTTGTTCTCCTGGAAGTTCTGACTTTTTCAGATCTTTTCCCTGGGGATGGAAGTCAGGCTTCTGCCTGGGGCTTTGACACTGCCTGTGCTGCCTCTGGGTGCCTAGATAAGGGCAACTGAGAAGCAACGCACTGGCCTGAGACCTGGCAATGTAACATCAGTGAGTAATTCACTTCTTAGGTCACGAGTGTTCTGGTGTTATCAATGCCATCAGGTGCTGGTAACAACCTGCATATACTGCTCGAAAGTGATGGTGCCCAACTGCGCCTTATCCACAGCCTTGAATTTCTGAAGGGTCTCAAGGAGCTCCTCCTCCAAGGGAATAGGCCAAGGCATTGAGGTTACTAACAGGAACTTCCGCCAGTCCACAAACTCAGAGTTGACTGTTAATAAAGATGTTAATTCCTGTAACTAGAAGAAAGTTATAAAGTTATAAAGGTAGTTATAGATAGAAACTCACTGGTTGAACATCACGGTCTCTATAATATTCCAGTGACAGATCATCACTTATTTTTCAAATATTGAGCATGTGCATACTATATGTTTTAATTGGAAGTTCATTCATTTTTCATTCACTCACGTTTCATTGATTGCATATTAAATGTCAGACCCTATGCAAGTACTCGTTATTTTAGAACTATTGATGCATTGATCAAATAAGAATGCTTAAAGCTTTAAAACTCAAACAACATAGAAGCTTACTTCAGGTTGGGTAAGGTGCATCCAACTACTAGGAAAGTTGTTTGTGCCAAGGTTCAGGGTCACCAAATCGATCAGAATGTCAGTAAATGCTTTATTTCCTATTATGCCTATAATACAATGAAAAATATTTTGTCACTTGGTTTAGGTGATGGTTTTTATATTCTTTTGCTAAAATAGAAGTAATGAGTATTTGAAAAATCTCTTTATTCATATTATATAAAATGGTAAGTTTTAAAGAAACAGAAGACATTTTGGAAATATAAAAATAATAATTTCCTGATGCTGTCTCATTATTGTTTCTCAACTAAGTCAAAATGTCTTTTTTGGCTTAGTAATAATTAAATCCAGATTGGGTAAAATTATAAAACTGTATACTTTTTAGTTTAGAGTGTTCTTTGACCTTTCACTCAGAATAGGCTGAATTTTTCAAAAAATATATGATTTTAAGGTTTCTTACATGCAGTAGGGCACAAGAGTAAAATATTTTGGCAAATATTAAATAAAAGTGTTCCAAATGCATGCAGATCACCACTACAATCAAGGTAATACATTTATCCTCATCTTGCCCTTTGGATCAGACCATATTTGCTTTTGTAACTGTAGAGAAATTTGAATTGTTAAATTACCAGATTGAAAGTGCTAATTTAGTCACCTAATTGGCTCAGTATTCCTAAGTATTTCATGAAAGACCACTAACCTTTTAAATTATTTGCTCTTATGAACTAACCTACTTAACTCAATCTAAAAGAGATATCTACCTTGTTTTTCACTTCAAATTGCATGCACATGCATTAAGAAAGAAGTAAGAAAACAAAATAAATGAATCTACTTAAAACAAAATATCTGGCTGACCAACACAAAGAGGTACCTTCTAGAACAAGGAGAGACTCCTAATGTGTATCCAGGGATCTTTCGGGTCCAGAGTACATAGCTATTCTTTGTTTTGGGAATAAAAAGAATGAAACATAGCCTTGCTATCCCAAGATTTTCTTTTTACATCGAAGTTTTTAGCATTTCTAAAAGTTCACATGAACTTTAGCATTTCCTCTAACCTCCGGGGAAATGCAATAATCCTTCTAAAATCTCAGTGCTTCAAACCAAATACACAATTTTGAGATCTGGAAGGTAATTTTCTCGGTAGCAGGAATGAAACCTTTCTTCTTTGATATAATTGGCCATTCAGCAGGCTGTTCAGAAATACATTCTGTATCCTTTTTCATTAAACTTAAGCATCCAGTTTTATAGACACGAGAACATTTTCCCAGATAGCAGAATTTTCAGTGATTTGTGGTTTATAAGATCCTATGTTGGTTTTTAGATAAGTCAGACATAAATCAGTCATGTTCTTCAAGCTACAGCCATAAATAAAATCTACTGAAACCATGAAGAGGCTCAGAGTATTTTAAAAATCTTGTAAGCTGCAATTCATTTCTGCAATCTCGAATGGATATGGTGTAAAACAAAGTGTAATAAGACAGTATCTTCAGTTTACATAAGAATTATTTACCTGAGGATTTAGCATGAAACGTGAAAACTGTTTTAATATTTGCCTTTGTTACTTACATGGCCAAAGCATGTAGTGATATAGTTGCAATAAAATAATTACATAAACTTACAAATTTTGTTCACAGATGAAAAGAGAAGCTTTCTTTCAGTTTGGCTCTAAGTTAATTACCTAATGCAACTATCACTTAGAATTATCGAGGAAAAATAATGAATTGTATGCCAGGCCTAAGGGAACTCAGACCGTAATCATATTCTGGTCACCCTCAGGGATAACTCTCAAAAAAAACGACATCAAAATAACACCATTGTGTAGAAGCATACAGCTCCACCAAAATAGTGTGAAAGAACACATGAATACATAAGGGAAGTTAGAAAGCTATAGAAGAAACAGTCTTGGGCTTTTTACTCTGTATGTTTGGAAGAAGCCAAATGCCTTTTGTTTGATGTGAAGACAAGTTACTGTTTTACTTTTAAATTTCAGGTTTCTGGAAAATATTTATTTTATTTTATTTTTTTACTATGCAAAAGAGCTACATTCATATGCAACAACAATGTCAACATTTGCATACTGCTAATCACTTTCATAATGGCTTTCTGAGTTTGATGAGCAATCTGAATTAGGTCTTGTGTCACCAGTTGAAGACAGTGTTCTTGTATTCCATAAATGGATAGCTTTCCTAGGGTCAAAATTATTAATGTCTGGAGAATTCAACTGAATAATTAGGACATCCGTCATAATTTCAGCCTTGATTTTTGCATGCATGTGTGACTTGGTCCATTTCATCTGACTAAAGCCACGTTCTGCTTCAGCTGAACTTGCAGGAAGGGTCAACACTAGGTCGACCAGTGTCAGGATATTTGGATACTTGTGTAAGTAAATGGAATTCACAAAATCCCAGGTCAATTTTCGAATGTTCGGAAATCTAGGAGGGAGGAGAAGAAATGGAAAAGGTTAAGACTCCCAAGTTTTACCCAAACATTTATAAATATCAGCCACTTTCCTCAGCTTGCTTTCTTGCTTACCTGGCATAAATCTCTAATTTCAACATGCTCCATTCAGCATCCACTTCACTAAGTTTCACATTGGCAGCTTCTAATACTGGTTCATAATGTGCAGTCAGGATGGTTACCTCTTTTTCTCCAAATTCTATAATCAAGATACCAAAAATGGTCACATATATAAAAGAAACTCACACAGACCATCAGAGAATAATAGGTTCAAAGTCAGCACATATAGATTACCTTGATTTATCTTTGTGGGCCATAATTTAAAACTTCCAATCATGGTAGCCCTCACCACATTTTGGCCGGCATCTCTGAAACAGCCTTGAAGCCTCTTGATAAGATGTGTTAAAACAATGTTTCTCACAGCAGAAATGTTTTCTTTCCCTCTGAGGCAGTTACCATGAAAGTGTGTGGCTGAATCCATCATGCGTTCTTTTGGCCCTAGTCTGGGGAGAAAAAAATCACCCAAATAACAACTAACAAATTAAATGAAGAAACATATGGCAGATAATTTCACAAGTCAAACTGTCTAGTTTGACAGACCTCAGATCATCCCAACCTCTCACCTTGTTTGATACATTTGGAGCATTTCCAGCATTGACTCTAAAGTGGCAAATATGTCAGCAATTGAGGAATTTCTATTCTTACTGACACCAGACAGAATGCTAAGGACATTAATGACATCCAACAAGAAGTGGGCAAATTTAACAATGTCAGCTTGGAGAAGGGACTCCAGAAGTTCTTTGGATTTCTTTTGACTGGTGTCACTTTTGCCTTCGCCTGCCTGTAACACAGATTGGGAACAACATGGTGGTTATCTTTCCCAAAATTATTATTCCAAGGATCTCAAGAAAAGTATTTTCTGTGATTCTGAAAAAGTAAAATAATGTGGCATTTCAAAATTACTTACTGAGTACAGTTGCCGAACAATTGCAGGATATCCCTTGAGAAAGTTCTGGAGGGCTGCCTGTAATCCATGAAGCCACTTCCTGTCTCCTATTTGAGAAGGCATCACAGGTCGAAGGTGAAGGCCTTTGAAAGCAGTTCTCAGAGCACTCTTATGAAGAGGAGAATTGTGATAAAAGTGATAAATGCTGTGAAGGAGATCTTTGACATCATTGTACAGAGGAATGTTCTGGAACACCACTTTGTAAGATCGTTCAAGGTGATGTGCAAAGCAATATACAGTTTGTACACATGGTTGTATTTCTCTTAATAGCAGGGCCACCTCATTGTTCTCTCCCTCTATGCCATGGGTACCATCACTTCCAAAACCAACCAACTTCTTTGCCCAGTCTTGGCTCGACAGTCTAAGTTGAAGATTTATCTCTAGAGTTTTCTCAGTGGCATTTTTTATTGCCAGAGGATCATTTCTTTCTACTGTCTGTACCCCAACAAATTGACAGTGCACTTTTCCTGCATGTGCAAACTGCACATAAACAAGTTCGACTTCTTTGATTAAACTGTCTGTGATTCCATCACTGATGACAGAAAAAAATTTACTTTTTTCTAGTTTCTCTCTTAGATTTTTTCGTTCTACTTCAGCAATAAAGTATGTAAACATTCTTGCTGATTTTTTAGTTCTGAATACTGGGCCAATATCAACACCTTTCATATCATCCAATTTGCACATCCAAATAAAATCTTTGAGGGTACGTCCGGTCTTGGCAATAGCATGGCATGATCTGAATAAGTTCTCTACTCTCCCGAGGGTTACTTTGCTCATGGTCCTCATCATTAGTTTGGTGGTGGCTCTGTTCACTGGAGAGCTACTTGTTGCTTCCATTAATGAAGCCTTGGCATGAGCCTCGCTGAGTTGATGTGCATTGAGAAATTCAGTCCTAAAGTTGTCAGTACCATAAAAGAAATTCACTTGACTTCCCCCTGACTTCACTCCATGCTTACGACACAGGGCGCAGAACATAAGATTTAATAGCTCATCATATATAAGCCATGAATATTTTTTAAGCCAAATTTTCAAAAATTGATGGCTTCTCTTTGGAAGGTAATGGTCAAGCTTCCGTGGCCTTTTCTGCTTTTCGGTGACTTTATTCACATCATCCGAAGGATTCCTGCCTTTAAAATAACTCCACATTGTTATTTTAAGTAATCACAATTTCTACCCTCAGTTTTGCTTAATCTCTGACCCCCACATTTGCTCACTATTTTTGGAAAAATTTTATTGAGTGCTTATTACTTACCAGGCATTCTGGTAAGTGCTTTAACTAGTTTATATCACAGAATCCTTACAATCCATTACCCCTATTATTTAGTTCAGAAAATGTACTGACTATTATTATCACCGTTTTATAGATAAGAAAACTGGGGCACAGGGAGGTTTATTAAATTGTTGCAGTGCTTGTAAGTGGTGGAGCTGAGATTCACCAGTAGCCCGACACTCCACAGCCTGTTTGTACACATCCCTCTTCCACGTGTCTTGTATGAAGAAAGGACTGCTATGTTCTTCTTCGCTTTAGAATCCATTTCTCCATGCATAAGAGTGACATGACTTTTAGCTAAAATTTTCTTCCCTTGGTGAGAAAAAGGAATAATAGAGCTTGCATGGTAGTGTGTCTGCAAGATCTGCCTTGGACATCCCTTCCCTCCTGCCTAAGTCCTACCTTCTGTTGCAATGCCATAGCAAACTTGTTAATTTACAAAAAAAGGATGTGAAGCTTTGAAATCCTTGCCAGGTGGTTTTGTAAAGGAGCTGTGCCTCATGCCTCATCTTTTTCTTTCCCCCGAAGGTCTAATTTTTGACACATATTTGATTATTTGTCAGACAGGCGGACATATATTTATCTGAACAGAAGGATAAAAAACTAAAAACTACACAAAACAAAGTCCTCAAGTACCAGTTTCTCCCTGAAGGCAGAGAGCCTAGACCACATATATGTGTCCCTTCTTCACATTCTTTGATGCTACTAATCATTAGATTATATTGTCCGTTTTATCATATAATAAAAAATTGAATGTGTTTACTAAAATATTTCATGTTGACATATATTCAGGGTTTTTTTTTTTGTCAATACTTTATGGTTCTAGGGTTTGACCCCTCTGACTAGAACTAAATAATGTGCTTTGTAAGTCTGGCTGACTGCTAAGCACTTGGTGGATGCTTAGGAAAATTTATCTTCTTTCCTAATTGGTTTTCATGATTTCCTATCTCAACCTCTTTTAATTGAAAACCTTGACATTAGTTGATCTGTCTCTGCCTTTCATACCTTATTTGGGTCTATCTTCTCCCTTATGTTCTTTTTTTTTTGAGATGGAGTCTCGTGATGTTGCACAGGTTGGAGTCCAGTGGCACGATCTCGGCTCACTACAACCTCCACCTCCTGGGTTCAAGCAATTCTCCTGTCTCAGCCTCCCAAGTAGCTGGGAATACAGGCACCTGACACCACACCCAGCTAATTTTTGTATTTTTAGTAGAGACAGGGTTTCACCATATTGGTCAGGCTGGTCTCAAACTCCTGACCTCAGGTGATCCACCCACCTCAGCCTCTCAAAGTGCTGGGATTACAGGCGTGAGCCACCACGCCCAGCCTCTCGTTTGCTTTTTAATCAGTCTTTTTGCGGCTGTAATTAAAATAGACCCCTGGTTTTGCAAATTCTAAATGTTACTGTATTTCATTTAAAATTAGTCTCCTTGTAGTTGACAGCTACTGCCTTCATTTTCTTACTCAAACATGGGGCTACTTGTCAGTCTTCCATATTAGGCCTGTTGCACTATGCCTGGGGGCTGCTCACATAATGCTGGTGAATAAATGAATAAAGAAATGAAAAAATACAGTATCTTTTTGTTAACATCTCTTTTTGTCTCTGTCTCAGAGACAGAGGGTACACATTCAGAACTCTAGGCTGTCGTGGTTAAGCTAGATCATTTAGCAGCATGGTTTTTACAGGAGTTCAAAGGCAGAAGTAGCTATTGCTGCCTATGTGAGTCAGCATGAGGGTTAGCCCAGAGGCTTTTGAAACTGAACTTTCCAGGAAGAAAAGGAGGGGAAGGGTATTCCAGGCAAAGGGGAAAATGGAGCAGCTGTGGAGATTCTGAGATTGCATGACATATTGAGGGAGCATGGTGGCTCATGGCTGTACTCCCAGCACTTTGGGAGGCTGAGGTGGGAGGATCACAAGCCCAGGGGTTCAAGACAGCATAGGCAACACAGTGAAACCTCATTTCTACAAAAGAAAAGAAAAGAGAAGAAAATTAAAAAAACAAATTAGCTGAGCATGGTGGCAGGCACCTGTAGACCCAGTTACTTGGAAGGCTGAGGTGGAGGGGGTGTGTTGAGGCTGCAGTGAGCCATGATTGTGCCACTGCACTCTACCCTGAGCTACAGAGTGAAACCTTGTCTAAATATATAAATATATATATATATATGTGTGTGTGTGTGTGTATATGTGTATATATATATAAATTTAAATTTAAAAGTAAATTTAAAATTAAAATTTACATTTAAAAAATAAAATTTAATTTCCAATACTGATTGTGCTAGTTTCAAAACAGAATTTTAGTTCTATGGACAGATTTTCCAAAAGATATTACCTTGAATTCTGAGTATATACTTTCATTTGTCTAACGTAAGTTGTCTGGCTTCAGAATACCTGTGTGTTTCATTCTGAAGACACATTTGAAACTCTACCCATAAACAGTTTTAACAGGTCTAAAGCCTTCTAGATTCACTACTGCATTTCTGCGATATGAATCTGACCTAGTGGAAAGAGTTCGCCCATTGAAAGAAGCAAAGGCAGGTGGGGGCCATAGTCCTCTTTGCTGTAATCCCCATATTTTGCCACTTGCTGTGATAATTCTGTCAATAACACCTATTCTTCTATAGTATTCCCTTCTCTAAGAAATCTTTCGGTATTTCTTGATTTGGGTTAATGTCAGACTAACTTAGACAATTTTCAGATCAAAATACTTACCTGCAAATACATAATATTGTATTTTAATAATTTTCTCACAGGCACTAAGACTGGTAAAATCCATAGAACTTTCTAGTTACTCCTTTCAGGCAACCAACCACTCCGGTGCCCTTATTCCTGCCTCTGGGTTCTTTGAGGCTTTGCAGAGAGACTGACAGTGCCTGCCACTCTCTCACACATAGCCTCTTCCCTGCTCCAATCCATTCTCCACGACACTTGGCTCTAAATGCCTTTGAAAATCCTTTCCTACATGTCATTTGCAAGCCACTTAAGACTTCACAACCTGACCACAAGCTCTCTGTCGTCCATCTCCTGCCTCTTGTTTCTTCACAGTTCCCTCAATACGTCATGCAATCTCAAAATCTCCACAGCTGCTCCATTTTCCCCTTTGCCTGGAATACCCTTCCCCTGCTTCTCTTCCTGGAAAGTCCAGTTTCAAAAGCCTCTGAGCTAACCCTCCTGCTGATTCACATAGGCAGTAATAGCTACTTCTGCTTTTGACCTCCTGTGAAAACCATGCTGCTAAATGATCTAGCTTAACCACGACAGCCTAGAGTTCTGAATGTGCACCCTCTGTCTCTGAGACCAGTCATTAAATCCATCGGTCTCGGCCGGGCACGGTGGCTCACGCCTGTAATCCCAGTACTTTGGGAGGCCGAGGCAGGCAGATCACGAGGTCAGGAGATCGAGACCATTCTGGCTAACATGGTGAAACCTCGTCTCTACTAAAAATACAAAAAAAATCAGCCGGGCGTGGTGGCACGTGCCTGTAATCCCAGCTACTCGGGAGGCTGAGGCAGGAGAATGGCGTGAACCCGGGAGGCGGAGCTTGCAGTGAGCCGAGATCGCGCCACTCCAGCCTGGGCGACAGAACCAGACTCTATCTCAAAAAAAAAAAAAAAAAAAAAAAAATCTATCGGTCTCCAAAAGGGATTCAAAAAAGGGGTCCTTGCCAGCTTCTTAGAGCAATGTTACAGGCCTTAAACAAATGCTGCCTCTTTTGAAGAAAAAGAGAGGGTGTAGAATTTGCTAAACTATGTTCTCTTCAGGTAGCTTCTCAGAAGCAAAAATAGCTATGAACCAAATCTCTGCAGGCATTTCATAGAGTACCGATGGGCTTACAAGGAAAAAGGGTTCTATGGCTTAAGTGTGGACAGAGGAACATTGCTAAAGTATTCTAGTTTCAACAGAATCCAAATTGCTTCCATCAGAAAAAGGCTGTCTTCCTTACGTACTTGGCATTTGATGTTTGGAGACAAGATGTACCTACCCAGAACTTACTGGAGTACACAAAATTAATGTTTTTGTTTGGAATGCTTGTACTCCCTAGGAAGCCACATTACTTTATGATTTAATTCTACCAGGTGGTGTACATTTTTTTTTGGAAGTACTCAGCGGTAATATTGCAAATGCCTACTAGGGTATTTCCATCTTCAAGACACCAAGCTAACATTTTGGATAATAGACTACTTTGTATCAATATTGTATAATATTATATATTATATACTAATATGACATTACTATAATTATATAATCAAGTCACAATGGCTTATATGATTACACTTAAATTGCACATTCTATGTGCTATGCTCTTTCTAAGCACTTTACATATATTAATTACTTTAATCCTCATAACAACCTGATTTCAATACATGGAATATGTATCATTATTATTCTTATTTTACAGATGCAGTAACTGACACAGAGAGAAATTTAGTAACTTGTCCAAGATCATATGACAGTCATTTGACAAGAGGTGAACTTGAGAAAGAACCGTTTGGCTCTAGACATCCCATCATAGACTGAGGTGGATAATAAGTGAATTAACATATGAAAATGTTAGCAAAGGGTCTGACACATAGTGACCAGGTCAAATTGGCTATTGTTATAATTCAGAAAATATTCAGTAGATCTAACTCTGCCGGGAGTATGCTCATAGGAATGATTCCTAGGATACGCGATGGAAAGAATGGTTTGCTAATTCATCAGCTTTCTTTTACTCATGCTGTTCTCATGCTTCTAAAGTATGGATCTTTGCTAAGTGGCAGGAAAAATGCAAGTGTAATCAACTGTTTCATTGCATTTTGCATGATCTCATTTGATTATCATGTATAAGGTCATTATTTTTCTGGTATATTTGTGTCAATCATATCAATAAATACTATTTTAGGTCTCATCATTACCTTTACCAAAAGAGAGGTAGAATCATCATTAAGTGGCAGAATTTGACCAGAAAAGGAGTGTTGAATATGTTACAATATATGATGCTTTTCAATTTTATGTTTTCTTTAGTAAGGGCTATTTTAATGAAGACTTTTGTTTTCGAACGAATTAAACAATATGTAGCAGAAAACCCCTGAAGCTTTAGTTCTTTCCATTTACATCCTGATACCATCTAGTCACAAGAATTTAACCCATTCAGTCATTGTTTTAATAAAAGATTAAATAATAATCCAATAATTGTATTTGTGTGGCATGATTAAAACTTGCAAAGTGTAATTTAGTAACATCAGTGCTCCTTATAAATCTGCTAAAAAATCTTACCATGGGGATAGTAACATAATGGCTATAATATGCAAATATGTATGCTTCCCCCACAAAAAAAATCCATCTGTGTTAACATATTTTAGTGAACTTGAAAGTTGCATCTTAGATATTATATGTTACATGGGCATATATGAAATAATATAGGAAAATGTTTATATTTCTTGGCATAGAAATAATAGCAAGTTTGAGCAGGAAGTTCTGCAGGATCACACATTTGAAACACACCATGTTCAGTCAGCTCCTCCATACTCTCAAACCTGTTATCACTCACTAAGATTGTCTTTTGAAATTGTAGAGTTCTAGGGTAAATACAATGGAAGGTATCATAAAGGATTGTTTTCCATTTCTTGGAAGAAATACAACAAAAGCCTTCATTTAAAAGACGGATGGGTGTGTATCATGTTTCTTAAGTGAACAATTGCCAGATGGGGTAGAACAACAAAAAAGTCAGAGTATACTTTGTGGGGCCAGAAGAGACGGGGAAAAGGGGTGAGCAGCAGTTAATGGGTTTTCTGAGGCATGGCCATTGTCAATGTTTGGAGCCTGATTTCAAGGGTATCAGTAGAGAACCTCCAATTCTGTGACTCTGGGAAGCAGAAAATGGAATAGTACTTTTCCCTGCCCTCTATAAGAATAGTAAGAATAATAACAATGAACATTACTCCTGTCAATCAAATTCCCAATACTTATTAATTATTTTAGATACGCCTAAAAAGCAATATATGCAATACATAGTTTTTCAAATGGTATAATTGAGTTAATAGAGAAAAGAGTCTAAACTGTTTGCCCATAGACCATGCATAACTCACTTTGAATGATCACAATCCCCAATTCCTACAGTATTGTATAGCCTTGTAAATTCTGTGTTAATTACAACTGTTATTCTTGCATATGGGTTAATTCTCCAGCTTGGCTGGGTGGAGGTGGTTCCTCAGACAGAGAAAGTCTCCTCTTCCATTCGCCTGAAGTTCATGCAGTTGGAGAAAGAAAAGCAGAGCAGTCTCCTAACCGTTTCCCAAACATCATGCTCCTATCCTCACGCTTCTTGTCTGCAGGGTTTCCAGCAGCTGTTTCCCTAGCTGTAAACATTCTCTCTAGCCTTGCCACAAAATCTCTTTACCCTCTTCAATTTCCCCTCCAAAGTTTTGCTCCACAAACTTTTCCCTGACCAATTTCAGGGCACACTGATGCTTTGCATTCTTGAGCACTTGAATAACATTCATATTGGGTCCCAGAAAGAACTCTAATAGTTGTTCATATTTCCTTCTTCTTTGCTTGCCTTTTCAAATTAAACTCTCAGCTCCTAGAGCAAGTGGTTTCCTTTTACTCTGCTTTTTAAAAAATAAAAATTAAAAAAAAAACAACTCTTTCTGTTTCTCCCTCCCTCCCTTCCTATATTTCCTCTCCCTCCCTTCTTATTTCTCCCATTGTCTGAAAACATTTATCTGTCGACATCTTTGTTTCCCAAGGGTTTCTAGAGTTAATCTTCTGAGACACATGTCAAGTTATAGCTGCTATTTTTTAAAATTTATTTTTAAAATTTTAGTTGAAATATGAGCTATGGATTTGAGGTTGGATCCAAGAAAGTATTATGATTAGCATCATGGATACTAGGGTCCCTTCTGAAAGATATTATAAGTGGATCATAATTTTCAAAATCCACTTCTACTTATTCAAGTGGCCCCAGATGCCTTTAGTTTTTACCTATTAATTGAGTGATTTCCTCCCAGTCACCAGAATGTAGGATTAAAGCAAACCACATGTCATGATTAGAATCCATTTACACATATCTTTTTATTTTATGTGTAAAATAATGGCCTGGATAAAATGAAGAGAAAAAGCAACTCTGAAGAGGGAAGTACATAATAACAGGGCATTGTGAAACTCGCACCATGGAGAAGAGGGTGCACTCTGCCTGACCAAAGGACTGAAGGGATTTCATGGGCTGATTTGTAAAGTCGAGATTTTTTGTACCTGTTGATGGCCATGTTTCCTTCATGCCCAAATGCTGCCAAACAGCACCTCTGTCCCTCCACAGCTGAAGTGTTAGCTTTTATACCTTGGAGCTGTAAAGCCTGCTCTAGCTGATTTGATGAGCTGACATATCAAAGCACAAGGCTCACCCAGGCACACACATATACACCAATTTCACCCACTGGGCTTGGCAAGGAAGCTTTCAGACTTAGAGTAATGCTCTTTTTACTAATGATATATGATGTGAATTTCTAGAAATACTGAACATTTTTTTAAAAGTAACATTGTATTAATACTAAAGTCAGTTGATTATGCTATAGGCAAAAGTAATAATTTCCCAATAAGTAGTATATGTTGAAAGATAAAAGAAATCTGCTATGAGCGGCAACTTAGTTCAGTGAGAAGGGGCAAGAACTTTGGATCTGCAGAGTTCTGAATGACATATGATCATAGGCAAAAAATCTGCTAAACTCCTCTGCGAGTCAGTGTCTAGACCTTTAAAGTGGAGATGATAATCCTATATGATCTGTCTGAATTACTTGAGCTATCAATTGACAGAACTCATTGAAGAATATCTGGAAGTAGGAAATGCCTGAATAAAAAAAGCCTGTGCAGATGCTGTAGGTCCATGCTGATAAAATGTGAAAGAGCTAAAATTGTTGTGCGCAGAAAACATTTACACATACACACGAACAAACTAATTAATTAAGCCAACATTTTCTAACAGCTTATTTGATTCTGCTTATGGTCTACAAGCACGGAGGGAAAAGGCCAACATAAAAGGGAGATCTTCTATTCCCTGGTCTCCCCTCAGAGAGACACAAACTCATAATCTCAATACAATATCTAAACTAGAAGTATGCATAAAGTCTTTCTGTAAGCTGCCAAGTGGAGTAATACTCAAATATACAAACCTGTCAGCAAGGGGCAGGGAGGACAGGAGAGGGAATTACCAGGAATGAAGATCACCACACTGCTCAAGCATTATTCACAGTGGGTTCTGCTTGTTTAATTAGGGTCTGTGCTGTATGAAACAAATATTTAATAAACTAGAACAAAGCAAGGACATGTTTTAGTGCTACATGATCCCATAGAGCTGATTTTACTTGCTGGCAAGTGATTGCTGTCCTGGTTAATCTTAACCTTTTTTTGTGCTCTTTTCACAATAATTATTTTTCTTACCTTTAGGTGCCATATCTAAGAACTGATCCCGAAGATTGTCAAGCTGTTCGATGGTCAGGGTGCCATCTTCTTCCTTTTCTACAGGTGGAGGACGTATCGGTGGGGGAGGATCTGGAAAGACTTTTACATTGCCATTAATGAAGAAGTCTTCTTGGTTTAAATAAAGTTCATTCTGAATTTTTGTAGATGTTTCAATGTGATAGCGAGCTACGTCAGTTAATTTTTCTACACTGAAAGTGGTAAAATGGATAGCATTAACCCCATGAAAGATACTATTAGATTAATAAAGTTTGCTTATAAGACATACACACAAAAGTAAACACATTATATAGCTGTTAGACAACTCCATCTGCAGGCTTATAAATTTCAATTTGTCCCCAAATCTATTTTGTAAAAAGGCAGGGTATAAATAAATGCAGATTAAATAGAAAATGCATGCTTATTAAATAGCTAATAGTTACACATTTTACACAAAACTGAACTTAAAGAGAATCTATTAAATATAGTTTTTATTAGTATTAGAATATATTTTACTACGTAAGCAAGATTATATCAAGGGTTATATTTCATTCTAAGTATGAACCACAATAAGGTTATATGGCACAATACTCTGTAAAACATGACTATTAGAATAATACATTTATTTGCAATAAGAATGAATTATGAAGTGAATCAAGTTCGATAATGTATTTCTAGAAGAGTGGCTTTTCTCTATTTCTGTCAAGAAGTTTGATGTTATCTAAAACAAATGATATCAGAATAGCCTCTTTTGCGTATAATCCATTGAAATTGCTTTGCTGTCTTCATGAAGAATAACAATTCCTAGCTAGATCACATGGTAAAGGAGCAACAGTTGGGAACCACTATGATGTGGTAGAAAGAGTACTGGAATCTGAGTTCTCATCCTAGGACACTCTCTAGCCACAGATCCTGGGGCAAGTAACCTAAGCTCTCTAAATTTCCTTGTCTTTGCAATGGAATCAACCACACAACACTCCCTATCTTATGGCTATTAATGTGAACTCACATACGGCAAGGATTTAAACTGTACTACGGGTATAGTTAATGACATTTTAAAAGTCGTTTTAAAGGCTAGAGAGGTTTCATACATGAATAAGTGCTTATCGCTGTACGGAAGACAAGATCTTGTTTATATATTACAATGAAAGTGAGTATCACAGAAAAAATGCATATTTAATCTGATTTTATATAATTCATAAGCACCAAATATACCATATACTGAACATACAACTGAAAATTTAAAAAGTAGTATTAGTTGCTATCTTTCAAAAGATACTCGAATTCAACTCCAGAACGTTGTCTTTGTGAGTGTCCACGTAATACGGGTTAGTCAATTAGTTTATGCTTTAGGGTGGTTGCGTGCTCGGGGACAGAGGAGAAGGTCACTGGATAGCTGCTGAGTTTACGTGAGTGAGGAGGGACTCCAAATGTGGATTGAGACCCAACCATAACCCTGTAGGATACTCTGTAAAACAAGACTAATAGAATAACAGTACCTTTATTGGGAATCAGGATACTAAAACAGATGCGCGCCACCTAGTGGAAGGTTACTAGGAGTAATCTTAACAATGGAAGGAAAAAAGTGCCCGGAAAATGAAAACAGGATTTGAAGGTCAAAGGGACCTGCCAACTATTTTTTTATTTATTTGTATCACATTTCTAGGTTTTAACTTCTTGGGCCACGGTTCATGACAGCATATGTATATTCACAGAGCAAAGACATATACAATATAAATCTGAGAAACATGAGTACATTTGCTAAAACTAATATGCATTTACACTGGATGGCCACATGGATGGGAGTCATGGATCCCAAAAATGAAGACGATACACTTTCATTTGAAAATAGTAGGCAGAGAACAGAACTGAATATTACTGCTGTGTGATGCTGATGAGTAACTGACTTGGTTATCCAGTAGCAAAATGATTTTAAGTATTACTGCAGTAAACTTACTTACTTATGCTTGTGTTTGCATTTTTTATTCTGTTTAATGTTTGTTTGTTTGTTTTACTATGGAGCAGCAGTTCTAAACAACTAGGCTGAAGACTTTACAGAAGAACTTCACTATGAGACAAGGACCAGAGAAAACAAACCATAACAGCTGCTTTTTACATGACAATTGTTGCTTCTAAGAATACTTGCCTTTTGAATACTCTTTGTGTAGCAACTTATAAGTTTTCAGTAAATGTTTATTGTAAACTGTAGTGCATCTTGGAATCTAGATCTAGTGTAAACTTCTGAAATAGCTGGCTGGAGTATTTGCTTGTATAGATGAAGCCAATGAGGCCCAGAGCCGTCAACCATGCTTCTAATTTGTGGACAAGATGGAGCTCCTGGTCTGGACAATCATGACTCATTCTGCTGAGCTACCTTTTTGTACCTTTTAGGGGTGAACTAACAGGATGGGAGTCATTGCCCCTCAGTAGCAATGGAAGTCTGGGAAGTCTTCGGAACTCAACAGAAAAGTAAAACTTAGGGTTGGTCTTAAAAGAGAGTAAGTCTAGTTGGTAAAACATTCCAGTGAATGACTTTTTAATCTCCCCTTAATTGGCTCTGACTAATAATAAATCTACCATTAGAAAAGTATGGAGCATTATTTTACTTCTGAAAACTATTTTTAAATTAACTATAATCTTACCTTGTAAAATAAGGTTCGTATTGATCAGTATGACAGCTAAACTTATAAATACTGTGCAAAGTTAAATATAGCAATAGAACCCTTTGATGCATGATTTACTGTTAGAAAAGAGTTAATACAAACATAATAGTAAAGCTCATGTTGTCTGTTTATACACGTGATTTCCTAAAAGGTCAAAATTTATATTTGTAATTGTAATTTAAATTTGTAAATACCTTAAAAATCTTCATCAATTTTGGTACTTAGAATACACAAAACATATTTTCAGAAAGTCATGTGGTACTTTACCTGGCCATTTCATTCAAGTATCTCTCACCAAGCCATTTTTCCATGAGTTTATATACATCAACCACCTTTGTTACTAAATCTTCAAGAAGAGCCAATGCTTTTGTCTTTATCAGTTCAAGTCGAAACTGTGTGGCTGTTTCTATTTGCAAAGAGAAATAAGAATGTTTTAACATATTGCAGTGCACTCATTTACTAATGAACAGATTCACTTTGAAACCACTCATGCTTCAATTTTTGAAGCTTTAGGTGCACATTTAACATACCAGAATAGGTAAGATAATATCCATCTCACTGAGAAGTAAAATGTAGTATGTGGTAGAGTCATTTGAGAAATTATCTGAACCAAAACTATAATTGAGCTTTTTATCTATTGCACTTTATAGCAGTCTACTCTTTGACAAACGAAATGTGAGAACACACATAGGTAATTTCTGAATTTTGAAAAGGGAGTGGGGGACAAAGTCTCTTGCTTATCTCCCTACTTTAGAACCTGGAGTGGCATTGCCATTGTATTTCTCAGCGCCACTAAAAGCAGGGCAAACTCCATGTGCTCCCGGGTCCATTACTGATCCTAGCACATAATTTGTTTGGTGGATTTTATCTCCAAAATTTTTCCAGTTTCTCTTTTTGGCTTTTTCTGTTGTCACTGCCTAGTTTGGGTGCTGATTATCTCTCACTTAAACTGTTGCAATAGCCTCAATCCTACTTTTTCTAACTTTCTTCCCCCACCTCAAATCCAAATCCACCTCCACACTATCCAGAGTAATTTGTCTTACCTGCAGATGTGATCATAATCACTTTTCTGCTCATAATTTTTCACTAGCTTCCAGCTGCCACCAGGGAAGAATCGAACATTCTTGGCAGGGCCTAAATAACCCTCCATGGTCTAGCCTCTCCATCTCCCAAGTCGCTCGTTTCCAGAACATGACTCATGCTCCTAAGCTACTCACAAGCTGATATCCCTCTTAGCCCTCTCTCTGCCATGGCACGCAATACTTCTCTTCATTCTCAAGCCAGTTTTTCCCCTGGAAAAACTTCTCCATAGTCTTCCACTTCAGCTCAAGAATTAGTTCCTCGGGTAAGTCAGGAACTCCCCTCATGTCCCCTTTGCCCCATATGCCCACCACCAATATCACATTTTTTTTTTTTTTTTTTTTTGGATCTCACTATGTTGCCCAGGCTGGATTCAAACACAATCGATCCTTCACCTCAATCTCTTCAGTAGCTGTGACTACAGGCCCAGCTGTCAATAGGTCAACATGCGACAGTGATTGCATTTCTCTTCCTTGAGACTGAGTTTTATTTTTTGTTTATGTTCGTACATACAAGTATGTGTCTCCAGCAACTATCACAGGACTTGGTACAGACTGGAAAGTCAATAATCATTTGTTATATGAATAAATGAATTTTGCTACACTAAGGATCATGTATGGAATGAACTGAAAGATGAAGTATACTGAAAACCACTGAAATCAGATGCAGGGCAGGCAATAGGGGAGATGCATCTGTCCTGGACTTGCCTGATGCCACAATCTCCCTGTGTTCAACTGACTTCAGATTTTATTGTTGGAGTTATAGAAGTTGGTGGTGACAATCCTAAGTCAAAAGAACAAAGCTGGAGGCATCACGCTACCTGACTTCAAACTATACTACAAGGCTACAGTAACCAAAACAGCATGGTACTGGTACCAAAACAGAGATATAGACCAATGGAACAGAACAGAGTCCTCAGAAATAATACCACACATCTACAGCCATCTGATCTTTGACAAACCTGAGAGAAACAAGAAATGGGGAAAGGATTCCCTATTTAATAAATGGTGCTGGGAAAATTGGCTAGCCATAAGTAGAAAGCTGAAACTGGATCCTTTCCTTACTCCTTATACGAAAATTAATTCAAGATGGATTAGAGACTTAAATGTTAGACCTAATACCATAAAAATCCTAGAGGAAAACCTAGGTAGTACCATTCAGGACATAGGCATGGGCAAAGACTTCACGTCTAAAACACCAAAAGCAACGGCAGCAAAAGCCAAAATTGACAAATGGGATCTCATTAAACTAAAGAGCTTCTGCACAGCAAAAGAAACTACCATCAGAGTGAACAGGCAACCTACAGAATGGGAGAAAATTTTTGCAATCTACTCATCAGACAAAGGGCTAATATCCAGAACCTACAAAGAACTCAAACAAGTTTACAAGAAAAAAACAAACAACCCCATCAAAAAGTGGGCAAAGGATATGAATAGACATTTCTCAAAAGAAGACATTCATACAGCCAACAAACACATGAAAAAATGCTCATCATCACTGGCCATCAGAGAAATGCAAATCAAAACCACAATGAGATACCATCTCACACCAGTTAGAATGGCGATCATTAAAAAGTCAGGAAACAACAGGTGCTGGAGAGGATGTGGAGAAATAGGAACACTTTTACACTGTTGGTGGGATTGTAAACTAGTTCAACCATTATGGAAAACAGTATGGCGATTCCTCAAGGATCTAGAACTAGATGTACCATATGACCCAGCCATCCCATTACTGGGTATATACCCAAAGGATTATAAATCATGCTGCTATAAAGACACATGCACACGTATGTTTATTGCAGCACTATTCACAATAGCAAAGACTTGGAATCAACCCAGATGTCCATCAGTGACAGATTGGATTAAGAAAATGTGGCACATATACACCATGGAATACTATGCAGCCATCAAAAAGGATGAGTTTGTGTCCTTTGTAGGGACATGGATGCAGCTGGAATCCATCATTCTTAGCAAACTATCACAAGAACAGAAAACCAAACACCGCATGTTCTCACTCATAGGTGGGAACTGAACAATGAGATCACTTGGACTCAGGAAGGGGAACATCACACATCGGGGCCTATCATGGGGAGGGGGGAGGGGGGAGGGATTGCATTGGGAGTTATACCTGATGTAAATGACGAGTTGATGGGTGCAGCACACCAACAAGGCACAAGTATACATATGTAACAAACCTGCACATTATGCACATGTACCCTACAACTTACAGTATAATAATAATAAATAAATTAAAAAAAAAAAAAAAAGAAGTTGGTGGTAGTAAGATGGGGAAGACAGGGGAGAGAAAACAAGAGAAACAAGGGATGGAAAGCATCCTTAGTAGTTAATAGTCACTGAGTAGTTATAGGTCTCTCAGCATGCCACATTTTTGTGGTTTTGTCATCTTGTATATTGACCATGTTTTTTCCCCTTAGGATAGGTTTGCTCAGTTTCCTGATCTTTTCAGATTTCATTTAGAATTGCATTACAAGACAATTAGGAGAGCCATAAGGAAAATGTTTTGTGGAGTCATTGCTCTTATAGAGAAGAACACCCCTGAACATAACAGATATATGACTGGCTCTTCTATGGCCTTTGTTCCCAAGAACTCACTTTCAGGGCCTGTTAGCCTTTAGTTAGAATTTATTTTCCTAATGAGGGACCTAAATTATTCTTACTGTAATATAAAACCACTTACTTTAGGTAGTCCCTACCTAAACCTATAAAATCATACCAACTTTCAACATTTTCTTTTGTTTCTGTTTTATGAGATCTTAATTACTGCTATTGCTTTTTCCAACCCATTCCCAAATTCTTTTTGATCCTTTTTGAGATATTGCCATCAGTTAAGACTGATTAGGTGATGTCAAAACATCTGACTTATGCAAGACTCAAATCTAGTCCTTGTGTGGTCAAACAAAATCAGTCAACTGAATATTGTACTTTTCAACCTCTTTGCTGTGTGTTCTTATAGACATAGTCTGAGGCAGTTGATGAGTCAGTTGTGGGCTGTTTGGCTACTGGTCTCCTTTCTACTGAACAGCATCATCTTAGTCGTTTCAATTGCTACCTTCAAATTGCAAGGCAGCAAGGTGTTCTTCTTTTATTTTGAGCCTCAGCTCATTTTTCCTTTCGATTTCAGCAATTTCCTCTGTTGTTACTATGACAGGAGTTGCTTCTGCAATAGGTGGTGATTTACCTGAAAGGGCAATGAAACATGCTGAGTAAACTAATGAAATACAAAGGTATGCACATAGTATTTGCACAGAATGAGCACAAAGCAAAATTTGTTAAGCTATAAACCTCTAGTGATTTGGAAACAATGAAACCTTGGTCCTCCCTCTGAATTTTTCCTTGAGAATTCTCTGTATGGTTCCTGGGCTGGACTCATATAAAAACACCCCATTGTGTAGTATAATTAAAAATAAGGTATGTAGCAAGTGCAGAAATGGTTACAGTTTCCAAATATAGTGAAATCCAGAGTTTGGGGACAGAAATTAGCAAATCCCAACATAGTGCTGACCTCATTAGACACCTGCAGAATTACCACTCCGTAAAGGATAACTTCCATTAGCAAAGTATTTCCTAGATCTTCACCAAAAAAAGAAGATACGAGAATAACCGCAAGAAGATGTGAGTGAAATGCGGGTGATGGTCAAGAATCTAGAATCTATTTAAATATCATTATTATCTTTTGAAACAGTCTTGCTCTGTCACCCAGGCTGGAGTGCAGTGGCATGCTCATGGTTCACTGCAGCCTCGACCTCCCAAGATCAGGCAATCTTTCCACCTCAGCCTCCCTAGTAGCTGGGACTACAGAAGTGTGCCACCACACCCAGCTATTTTATTGTATTTTTTTGTAAAGACAGAGTTTTGTCATGTTGCTCAGGCTGATCTCATACTCCTGGGCTCAAGCAATCCACCTGCCTTGGCCTCCCAAAGTGCAGGATTACAGGTGTGAGGCACTGCTCCTGGCTAATTTAATTATATTTTAATTACAACTTAACTATAAGTACATCAGTGATTATATAAGCTAATTAGAAAATATAAATTTGTCAGTACTTATCAAAGGATTTACCCATGGGCTATGGCAATATGATTCTAGTTGCAGGGTTCATTTACATAGCTCTATTTTCAGTTCAACTAATCTTTCTTTGAGGGTCTGACCTCAAAGGGTTCAAATCTTGTAAAGAAGACATACTGTAAACAAAGAAATTGTAATATGTTGCAATAATAGATGTATATGTAAGTTACAGATGAAGGAGAGATTAATCTCTCTAGATTTCTGTTTTATCATCTGTAAAATTAAGGGATCAGACCCCAACAGTTATTCCATTAAAGTTAACAGAAGCACTTCCCTTATTCCTGCCACTTGAGATGGACTTAAGTGGTGTGTTCTTTATCAAGGTAATACTCTTCCCTTTCCTTCAAGTGCCACTGACCCACTCCTTCCTCCATCCTCAGTGCTTTTCTTTAACTCCCATTCCTGGCTGCTTGAATGTTCTCCATCTAAGAAGCGTCTTATACATCCTAGGACGGAGTGGGGAGACCTTGTTCTTAAGGTACTTGTACCTCCCCTATCAAAGAACAATAGTCACATGTCTTTACTGCAAGACTACAGCTGGGTTAGGGCAGGGACTGTGGTTGTGATTTTTGGTTTTATTTTTAATTTACTATTGTGTTCTTGGCATCCATCTAGAGCATTTCACATAGCAGGTGTATAATAAACATATCATGGGCAATCTATGAGTGGAGTGAGTTCTGTTCATTTGCTTCCCAGGATTCCACTTCAGAGTGGGAGGGTAATGTTGATGCCAAAGCTATTCATTCCTAAGGTTAATTAGGGATCTCTTTCAAGATGTATTTTCTCAACTCTTTGTTTTTCCTCATGCTACTGAGGCAGGGATTTAGGCAGGAGGCCTCCAGGAGAAAAGGACTTGCCCCTGAAACATACACATAGCTTTAAAAACATAGCTTTTAAACTTCTCTTTGTTACTGCAGTGTTAGCCTTTCTGCATAGACTTTTCAGATGACATAGTACCATCCTGGAAGTTCTTTTAACATTTCAAAACTGTCTTTGAGGTTTGTTTTACCCTTGGTACATCTGGCTATTTGGTTAAACAAGTTAGGTGGGCTTGGTATGCAATATGATTTGCCACTAACATCACAAATCACAGAAGCCTGGGTCTCTAGTTTAAACCTAATGAGTAGTATTTTAGTGGCTTAGAGGCGAATAACGTGTCTAGTTAAATGCTTGTTTTCTACCAAGGAGAGGTTTAGGCATCCAGAGTTCTGAGTGCTAAAAGCATAAATACCTTTGGGTTTTTTATCTTCCTGTTTTTTCTTGGGTGGCTCCTTTTTGATTTTTTTATTTGCACCCATCTGAGGAGATTTTTCTTTGGGGTCTGCTGGCTGGTTTTCTTTTTCTTCTTCCATGAGCCTCTGATGAATTTCGGCAGCCACCTGGTTGCATAACAGCAATATTTCAGTTAATGTAGCATTTATAAAATATGGTAACCATTTGGATGTAGTCATAAATTCTGTTAAAACCTTAATCCACTGTAAACAATTGTGCCCACGTACTCGAACTTTACAAAATACACCCCACCATGTTTGACTTAAGTGGAAACCTGGCCCTGTCCCAAGATGCGACTTCCCTGCCACCATCTGTGTGGAGGTTGCTCACTTTCTCAAGCCCCACCTGCAAATCATCCTTATGTTTCCTCACTGCCACCTCCAGAGTGTCACAACTCCATGGTTATGCAAAAAGTCCTTTCTTTTAAATCTCAGACACACATTTATACTTCTCAGTTCCTTTAATCTCTCGACTTCCAATCCGGGGTATTTCCCTGTATCATTGTTTCTTAACCTTTTTTGGTAACTGATCCCCTACAGAGTTTTTTGTTTGTTTGTTTGTTTACATATTTTTCTTTTATTTGCATTCATAAAATTTTAATACTGCAGAAGCGTATTTGTTTATGTTCTGGGTGTATATTTGTGGTATCTACCTATATATATTCATCACCCTTGGCAACAGCCAATTTTTGGGACTGCATGCCCTGTGTTAATTGGGTCATAGACAGTTGAATCCTGGGCTTCTATTTTACTTAAGCACTAAATATCACCCCCAAAAGACTCAGTATTTGTGAGGTTGACCCATTCCATAGGCTAACCCCAAGGTTCTTAGCTTCCTCCGCTGGGCTGACTTTCAGCTTCTCTCCATTCCACCAAGCGCCTCCTTTCATTCTCACAAGTGTCCTGGCTTGACATTAGTTGTTCTGTCACCTCATTCTAAGTATTGAATGGAGAAGCTCTGTCCTTGCCCACCATGGGGTCAGGAACCGCAGGTATCCCTCCACCCCTCCTCTGTGGCTGGCTCTGCACTTCAGGCAGCAGAAAAACCTTGTCTCGTGACAACACAGATGAACCTGGAGGACATTATGCTAAGCAAAATAAGCCAGGCACAGAAAGGCAAATACTGCGTGATCTGACTTATTTGTAGAATCTTAAAAAGTCAAAGCATAGAAGTAGAAAGTAGAAGAGTAGTTACCAGGGGCTGGGGTGGGTGAGTAGGTGGGACAGGGAAAGCGGAGATGTTGGTCAAAGGTACTAAGTTTCAGTTAGATAAAAGGAATAAGCTCTGGTGATGTATTGCCCAGCACGGTGACTATAGTTAATAATAATGTATTGTATTTTTCAAAATTGCTAAAAGAGTAAATTTTCAATGTTCTAACCACAAAAATAATAAGTGAGGTAATAGATATGGTAATTAGCTTGATTCAATCATCCCACAATGTATACAGACATCAAAACTTCACACTGTACTTTACAAATATATGCAATTGTTATTTGTAAATTAAGATTATATATATGTACACTCTTGTCTTGAGGCTTGTGTCACTGGGGTTGTAATTGTAGTTAGAAATACTGGACATTTGGCAATAAGTTCAACTGCCCCTGGGAGGTGAAGGTTGTTTATGAGTGTTGCCCCAAGAAATGAGAACCCAGGAAAGAATCCCAAAGGTAGAAACAACACACACGCGCACACACACACACACGTACACACACACACGCGCACACACACACATTGTGGAGGCAGTAGCAACATAGGGTTTAAAACTCTAAAATCTCAATTAAAAAAGTAATTGGCGAAAAAATGGGGGCTATTGAGGGCTTATTTAATTATTTATAATTCCTGGGGAGAATGGGGTGAGGGGATGAGAGGACAAAGAGAAAGATTAATGGAGGTGAATAGAAAAATAAATAAGGCATAATCTCTACCCTCAAAGACTGTTGCAGTTTTGTGGGTGAGATAGACTAGCCAGTTCCTGCCTTCTCCAAAATTCTGCCACACTTCATACCCCATGGCAGCATGTAACTGTTCCCAAGTGTTCTATGAGTGTTAAATCTTGCCCCACCCTCCAAAGGGGCCTCATGCTTCCCAGAACTAAGTCAGTCCTACTTCTTTGTATTCTTCATAGCTTTGAGTATATGTGCTGTGCTCAAAGGGGATGCCCAGTAGATCCTTAATAATCAATGGACTTTCTTTCAAAAGAATCATATTCCACAGAATGCACCCTTAACTTCTTCAATATCAACAGAATCTTGGAGGAATACAGAAAGGTTTCAGAGAGCAAGCAGATTTCTTTGTGTGTGTGTGTGTGGGTTTTTTTGTCTTTTTCTTTCTTTCTGCCTTTGCTTTTTCCTTTTTTTTTTTTTTAAACCAGATGCCCTTTTGATAAAAATGAGTACCAGATACTGTACTTGCAAGTTCTTAGTAAAGCGGAAAGCAGACTTGCTAAAATTCCTCCCCTAAATTGCACGCAATTAAATTTTTAATCGGTTCCTGCAAAGCACTGTAAGTTAGCAATTTTCTTCAAAATTGGATTTTTCTCCTTTGTAAACAACTTTGTGATGATGATAATTATCATAATTACCTGCATAATTATGCATCATAATTGTCTGAATTTTTCTGGTCCACTTTCCTCAAAGACCTCTGGGTTGCTATCAAAAATTAACATGTCACAGTTCATTCAGCAATCTAGCTTATAACACTGGAGAGAACTTTAGACATAATGCCTTGACATTGTGGGCGTTAAAAACATGACTTATTTCTTTGAAATCACTGCATATCTGCTAATTAGAAGAAAGTTTTGCCAAAAATTAACACAGTCTACTAAATGGATAGCTCCTGGTAAAACTGCTGTGTAGAAAAAAGCCTATGTTAAAATGCTCTCATTTTTAGTCGCACTAATCTCAGCTGGTGCTGTTTGCTCCACAACAGTTTAGTGAATCACACCTGTTTCATTTGAAATTCCAAGTTCCCTTAAGATTGTGTGACATCAAAGTCAAGCAGGATTCAAATATAATTGTTAGTAATATTAATCACTAAGCAGTCCATTTTCCTATGCTTTCTATAAGATTTTTAAAAGTCCACAAGGAAAAGGGTACAATTTTGAATACATTTCTTAACATAATAATAAGTTAAAATGTACAGTTTCTAAAACACTTTACATACAGTATTTCGTTGGATTTTTTTCAGCCATTCAATAAAGGAAAGATAGACTATCTCCAATATTACAGACACAGCACTAAAGAATTAGAGAAGTTAAGTGATTTTCCTAAAATCGTATCAGCTTAATCAAGAGGCATAGCCAATGTTTTTTGTGCTATGTGACCCTCCCTTTCTAAGAATATACTATTTTTAAGTGTCATTTTCCCAGGTAATTTTAATGAGATTCATAAGACTTGTAGATTATGTCTATGCTCCTCATTTAACAATAAGAATAACTCATTTTTTTCTAGAGCTTCTACGTCTGGTTTCCCACTTTCTGGTGCTTGGTACTTGTTGTGGTCTCTGCTATGATCATTATTGTCACTAACGTCATCGTTAATATTGACATCAGCATCATCAGCATAGCAGCAGCAGCACCTCAAGACTATATTGAGGGCTTACTATTATATTATGTTTGATGTGGGCGTTATGCTAAGTCCAAGGTATACAAAAAGTTTTAGAATCTAGTTAAGTATTCAGACTAAAACTAACAAGATACAAATTACAAAACAACAACAAAAACCTAGATACTAAGAGCCAAATGAGTGGGAAAGACAATAACTGCTACGAGAATAGAAGCACACAATCACAGATGCCTAGGACCTCTGGAAAGAGACAATTAACTGGTCAGGAATCAAGGTAGAAACTAACGCTGAAGACCAAAAGAAGGTCAAGGGTGTGAGATTCTATGATGGCAAGTGGAGATCATCACACTAACCCATTCTTAGGTCAATAATGAAAAACCATTTTAGTATCCTTATACGCATCATATCCCATTTTTTAAAAATCTAATACTTATTTTCTTTCATCTAGTTCATTTTTCCCATTTAAATTTAATGTAGTCATAGATATATTTGGGCTATAAATCTACCATCTTCTCTGTACTTTCTATTTGTATTGCTTGTCCTGAATATTTTTTCTGCCCTCTTTTCTTTGCTTCTTTGGGATTAAATATTTTAAATTTCATCTTTCCCCCACGTTAGCTTGGAAACAGCACACACTAAATCACTTAGTGGCTACCCTAGGAATAACACCATGAATTATTGACTAAATAATACACTTTGTGGAGCCACTAATTCATGGTGTAATTCCTAGGGTAACTGCTAAGAGACTAGTAACAGAATACATGATAACCAAACTTACAGAGGGGAATAAAAGCAGAAAAGACACAGAGAAGATGAAAACGAAAGGATGAAACGATATGACATATAAACAATATCTAAAAGTATAATTTACAAAACAAAGGCACTATATATACAGAAGAATACTTCATAATAACAAAAGGTTCAATTCACCAGAAAGATTTAACAATTTAAAATCTATATTTTCCCAATTTCGTTCTCAAATATACATAAAGCAAATTGACCAAATTACAGATGATCTTATTAAAACTCTCTTGATAATTCAAAGGAGAAAACAAATAAAATGAGAAAAGTAAGATTTGAACAATGATATATAATCTATATGTATAAATACATAATAAAATAATCAATATATCAAAATATTTATATATAAACAATAAGGTACAATATGTATACCAAACACTTAAATGAATATATTTCAAGTACACACATAACGTTTCAAAAAATGACCATAAGGCAACTTCAAAAATTTTTATAAGAATATGTTCCACAAATAAAATGTAATCAAGCTGGAAAACAACATATTATTTTGAAAATTAAAAATATATTTCTAAAATGCTTTGAATTCGATGATAAAAGTAACTTATTAGAAGCTTTGAGATGAAGCTAAAGTGGTCATAGAGGAAACTTTAGAGTAGCAAATGTGTATATTAGAAAAAAAGACTGGATACTAATAAACTGTGATCTATCTCAAATCCCTAGGGAAAGAATGGAAAAGTAAACCCAAAGAAAATAGCAGGAGAAAAAAATGATATTAAGAAAAGAAAAAACACACACAGTAAAATAAATGAATGAAGTTAAAAGTCAGTTATTGGAAAGCCTGGTATAATTGATAAATATCCGGCTAAGCTGATTAAAAAAAAGAGGAAAAGCACAAATAATAAACATCAGAAGTGACAAAGTGAACATCATATAGACACTGCAAATATTAACACAAACATAGGCCACTTTAAATAACTTCATACACATAAATTTAAACATCTAGAAATAGAAAAATTCTTAGCAAAATAATATTTACCAAAATCAACTCAAGTTTTTTCTAAGAAGAAACAAAACCAGAAAGCATTGCATAATCTATTAAAGATAATGAATTCCTGGGTGGGAGGAGGGCAACAAAAACTCCTGCTACAAACTCCTATAAAACTTTAGTTCTAGATGGCCTCTTAGTGAATGTTACCAAGCATTTCAAGAAGAAATAATCCTAACTTCGATAAAATTTCCCAAAGTATAAGAGGAAACATATCCAGGCTTGATTTATGAAGCTAGTATTATCTGCATGCTCCAAGCCATCAAAGACAGCATGAGAAAGGAAAATTACAGCACTCTCTCACTTTCACTGTCTTACTCAAAGACTAACATTCTAAACAAAGTATTAACAAAACAAATCCACCCATATGTAAGAAACATGATGTCTCATTAAAATGTTGGACTTATTCTAGGAATATGATATAAATTTAACATTAGATAATTGGTCAGTGTGATTTTTCACATGAACAGAAAATGTAGAAAAAAGTATATATTAGAGGCAGAAAAAGCATTTGAAAATACAATTCATGAAAAAACCTCTCAGAGTAAACAGGGTATGAAAAGGAATGCTCATAATCTGATAAATACTGCCCTAAAAATCAGCAGCCAACATTTTTGTGAATCTTGATGAGCTGATTTGAAAATTAATATGGAAAGGCAAAAAGTTATGAAAATCCAAAATGTTCTTGGCAGATGACAAGATGGGAAGATTTGCTCATCCAGGTAACAAATAAATGGTATGATATCAGTGTGGTGTTGGCATAAGGATAGACAATTGGAGCAATGCAACAGACTTACACATAAGTGGTCATCTAATGTATAACAAAGATGATAGTTCAGTGAAACGGTGAAAGGGTTTAGTACTACCTATGAAAACTGAGGTATTACGTATAGTATTGTCTACTAACTTTGAAGATAGCACATATTGCTAGATGTATACCCAACAGTTATCTATGCCCATGGGTACCAGTAGACATGGTCAAACATTCATAGTATCCATACCAACACCAAATTGAAAACTCAAAGGTATATCAAAAGCACACTGGTTAAATAAATTGTGATACATTAATATAATGAAACACAATACAGCAACAAAAAATGAACAATATAAGATGAATCTCACAAAGAAACTTGAGCAAAAAAGACACAAAAAAGACAAAAGATATGAGTCCATTTATCTAAAGCTCAAAAGCAAGGAAAGCTACACATCAGTGTTTAGAGCTATAGACTTTGGTAATAAAACTTTTAAGAACATCAAGGAAATGATTCCTAAAAAGGCAATATGGTGGTCCCCTTTAGAGAATATGAAGTGCGTTAGGAATGGGAAGAAGCAAAGTATGACTAGGTAGCTGCACCCTTTATTCTATTTCTCCCCAGGTAGTGGTGCCATGAGTATTTACTTTAGCTGGGTTCATTAAGTCATGCAAAACAATGAGAGGAGTTATCATTGCTTCTGAGAGGGAAAAAAGAACAAAAGAAAGAGAGGGAGGAAGAAAGGAAACACTGAGTCTGCTTGCATGAGAAGGTCAGAGAAAAAGAAGCCTGAAGGCAGAGAGGCCAAGAAGGGCTTGGAAAGTGCCCAGTAGGAAATTTTGTTTGCTGTGAGACCTGCGATGCAAGGCCCTCTTCTGCCTCTTTCACAAAGTCGTTTGGAAAGTTGATGCTGCTTTCTGTTTGAATGAGATATTTCATGGAAACTCAAAGAAGGCTTGGCATGTTGTGAAAAGAGAAGACATCTTGGTATACCCAGGACCCGGTAGATGAGGGAATAGCAATTGATCATCTGAGTTAAACTCCGTGTGCATCTTCTTCATGGTGTGGACCTTCTGCTTGGATTAAAGTTACGTGTATGCCTCCCCTTTCCCTTTTGATTTGGGTAGAAATGATATAAGCTTTGAAGTCATATAGACCTAGGTTCAAATTTCATTTTGATATTTACCTGCTAGGAGAATTTGGACAAGTTTCTTAGCCTTTCTGAACCTTAATTCCCCACCGTAAATTGGGTAATAACAATACTTACCCCACAGGTGACTTAGGAAAAATGCCTAGCAGAGGGGTGGCCAGCGAGAGCCCTGTAGGCCAGATGTGTGATTTGCTTGGCTCTGCAGAATATTTTTAAAAAATTTTTCTTTCATTTCTTACATGTTAAAATTAGTAGTTTTACATAAAAATCTGAATGCCTGGTTTTTCGTGGAAAATTGGAAAATCTGACCATGCCAGACCTCATTTTTAAATGGCAATTGCATGTGCCCCTGCAAGCAGGGGTGTGACTTCCGCTTGGTCCCAGACTCATTCCATCTTGATTTTCTTACACTTGATCCGCCTCATTGACATTTCCTGAATGCCTTTAGGCCCTGCACTTGGAACCGGAGTCCAGCACAGAAAATAACCTAAGTGTTTGTTCATTTGTTTCATGATCTCAAAAATTTATTGACCAAATCACATTTCTCTATTTCTTTCAGAAAAAAAAAATGTTTTGAAGGTACAACTTTCTACAGTGCTTGAGAACATTGTGTACATTTTCTACTTATAGCATATTACCAACCTTGGTATTCAATGAATGTGTATTACTAACAGGAAATACAACGAACATTGCTTACCATGTGAGATACTGCTAAAGAAGCCTGTTGCCAGGTGTCCATGACCAACTTTTCATCAGCCTCAAAGTTGGACTCAACGTTTTCTAGGGAGTTATCCATCTTGCCCTTCAGTATTGATTTTGTTTTTGGTTTGGGCGTAACTGTTTCCAGAGAAATGGATATTCGAGGAAATAGAGGAATTCTTTGAGAAACAAACAAGCAAAAGGGATATAAAAATTTTGCTTAACAGAATTCTGTTTTTGTGACCATGTTACTTTGTAAATTTTACTCTCTTGGTTTAATTTCAATTTTCAAAGTTTTCCTGGAAGAATTATTTTAATGGAGAAAAGATTACAAAAGACTGCATTAACATTTTTGTGGTCTAGAACATCTTGTTAATAAGAAGAGACTCAAAGCAAACAACAACAAAAAACATAATTTTGAGACTTAATTCTCAGTAATTATAAAGCAGAGGATTAGACAATGGCCATTATTAAAAAATGCGACTTTGTAATTTGTTCCAGAGCATACACTTCCCATGAAGGATAAATTAAAAAGTCAGTCATGAAAAAGCAAACCAAACAAAACTGGGCATCACTTTTCCAAGGTGACAAGTATCATTTGGCACCTCAGAAGGCACAACTGAAGGTAGGACATGACTGTCCATGGCCATACCACATTGAACACACCTGATCTCCTCTGACAGTAGCACATGACTAATAGTCAAGTGAGGTCTGAAAGGGGCTACTGCACAGAGGCAGCTAAGTTTTGATGGTAGGTGGGGTAGCCTGCAGCACCATCCCCACAAAGGTTTTTTCTTTGTTTTATAAAGTGCTGTGGGGACACAAAGTTAAGCTCTCCCTCCCTCTTCCCTTATTGCTGCTCCTGTGAAGAAATTTTTGAGCTGCCTCTGGGAATATCTTATCCCAGAAGGATCCCAGGATCTCAAAGGTTAACAGAAGCAGGGAAAGATCTACAAGGTAGAATGCTTATTGTGACTGAGATCTCCCTTTAGTAATAGAAAGAGCAAAGGGCTATCAGCTTGGGGAAGAAATGAGAAGAGAACAGCTCCAAGGATGCCTTTGTTGAAACTAGAGGAAGAGAGTCAGAATCAGTAATCTAGGAACAAGCATTTGGTTTTGTAGACTCAAGTTGCTGGAGAACAGAGCAGTGATTCAGAAAAATGAATCACTGGTACAGCATCACAGTCACAGTCTACCATGCCTAAAAAGGCAGTGTATTGAGGATCTGCTACTCATCTACCCCCAAATTAAATTACATTTTAAAAATCAAATAAGGCTAAATCACTGTCACTCCAGTTTGACTGTGATTCATGTGCTCAAAAAGTTAGGGTAAGGCTTATGTGATCATCTCGAGATGTTTAATACAGTACAACATGTATTTTTCAACATCTTGCTTTGGACGACAGAACTGGTGGTATATAACTTAGAATAAGAATTTGCATTTAGAATTTATTTACTGGAAAATACTCTGAGGTAGCTCTCTCACTATTAGTAGGTATAAACTTGAGCATGTCATTTGACTTTATCAAGTTCAGTTCCTCTTGGAATAAGACAAATACGATAATTATTACAAGCATTCATTATCAACTAAGAGTTATTACTATCATTGTGAATAATCTTATGATACTACTACTAATATTATTATTACTATATGGTTGTTGGGAGGAATAAAGCAGACAAAATATATGAAAATTTTTAACATTGTTCTTGTTTTCCTTTATATATGACAGGTTGATAGGTTACTTGGTTGATATACTGATTGACTGATAGTTCCAGTAGGTACCCAAAGCTGTGATTTGAGGCTGAGATTGGTGCAGTTATTCACAGGAAATAAGAACTGGCTGTTCTTTTGCCAGTTTCATTCTACTACCCAACATCAACAGCTTACCCATTATGCCTAACTTGCTATCATGTGCTGAGAACAGAATGTACTGCCACTCTAGACATAGACATTTGGCCTCTTTTGATGGTTCTAGTGGTTTATATTGCTTTTGGATTTTTTAAAATTGTTTTTAATCTCAAAGTTCTCCTTCAGCATCTTGCTGAATATTTTCCTTCTATTTGTGTCAAAAAGAGGGGGCACATTTTTACTCTTAGATATTCTTGTGTACACATGGGCCTGACAGGGATGTGATGGGAGTAGATGGAAAAAGCCAGGAGAGAACAGAAATGGGCTTTGGATCACTGCATAAAATATTGTGTTCAGGCCATCTCAAATTCTTTTTGGAACAAGGGAGGGTAAAAGAAACAAATCAGGAAGATACAATAGGTAATAATCAATATTTATTGAGAGTTATTGGGACTCAGTCTCATCTTCTGATACCACGAGATGGTACTAAATGCTTTGTAGATTTTATTTTCTGTAATCTTCACAACATCCCTTCTTTACAGATAAGGAAACTGAGGGTTAAGAGAGATGGAGTGACTTGACAACAAATAAATTGTCTTAATTTATTTACATACAATGATTAACAGAACTAGGATTCAAACCAGATCTGTCTTACTTCAAAATATATTCATTATTCTGCGTTTAGTTTGTGTAACTCCTGACACCTGCATTGACTGAGCAAACTTGTAAAAATATGGTACACTGCCTTCAACATCAAATATATACCTCATTCTCTTGGAGATTTACATTTAACTTTCAGTGACTTTATATTATTTTTTTAAATCTGACTTTCTTTTTCCCCTCCTCATATGTGATATAATGTTTTTTGTTTATCACCTGCCTACTGATCATTTAAAAGGATTGTTTTAATTCTTCACTATATTTTATTTAGTTCAAATTAAAATTCATTTAATTTTTAAGGATTTTGATTTCTATTTTTTAATTGCTTTAATTTTAAAAGCTCTCTTAATTTTTTTTTTTTTTTTTTTTTTTTGAGGCGGAGTCTCGCTCTGTCGCCGGGGCTGGAGTGCAGTGGCTGGATCTCAGCTCACCGCAAGCTCCGTCTCCTGGGTTCACGCCATTCTCCTGCCTCAGTCTCCCGAGTAGCTGGGACTACAGGCGCCCGCCACCTCGCCCGGCTAGTTTTTCGTATTTTTTAGTAGAGACGGGGTTTCACTGTGTTAGCCAGGATGGTCTCGATCTCCTGACCTCGTGATCCGCCCGTCTCGGCCTCCCATCTCTTAATTTTTTATAGCTGGAAACCATGCCACAGGAATCACCACCACTCCTACCTCCCATTTCTAGAAGACATTTTTCTATTTGTTCAGAACTTCTCAGAGTTGGGGATCTTGCCTTTCCCTTGCCCCTACCCATTGGATGTACAAAAACAATGACTTACAGACTTTTACATTGCACAGGATTTGCTTGGCAGAAAATAAAATTTTTCTTCTATCCTACCACCAAGTTTATTTTTTTGCTGGCAGAAATCTGATGTTAGACTATTAATAGGTCTTTCAGTCACTCTCATAAGGTCATTATCACATACTACTGAGACTTTACTATTTCTCAATGCCTTCACCTGTAAAAGACTCAAAACACCTTCCATTTTCATTTATATAATACAATATGTACACACACACACACACACACACACACACCTGCTTTGGTCCTTTCATAAAAGTGTTAGATGGTCATAATTTCTTTCTTTCTCTCTCTTTTTTTTTTTTTTTTTTTTTTTTTGAGATTGGATTCTCGCTCTGTCGCCCAGGCTGGAGTGCAGTGGCGCGATCTCGGCTCACTGCAACCTCCGCCTCCCGGGTTCACACCAGTCTCAGCCCCCTCCTGAATAGCTGCTGGGACTACAGGTGCCTGCCACCCTTGAATAATGCTTTTTTTGTATTTTTAGTAGGGCGGGTTTTCACGTGTTAGCCAGGATGGTCTCGATTCCTGACCTCATGATCCTTTGTGGCCTCCCAAAGTGTTGGGATTACAGGCGTGAGCCACCATGCCTGGCCGAAGTTCATAATTTCTTACCAGAAACCGTTGGGGCCAAAAGTGTTTCAGAATTCAGAATTTGTGTGTTCCATATATTCCTGAATACCACCTGCAGAGTCTGTGGGATGACTCCATCATAAAACGCATTTTATCTCTGCAGCAAAATGAGTAAATATTCCCTATAAACTGGATCATGCATATTAGTAGTCTTAAGTTAATGACACAAAAACGATTAAAAAAAAGTTTGGTTATTAGAGCTTTTTTGGACCTTGGATTTGCAGATAAAGGAGTGTGATTTTTTATTAGTGGTAATTACTTTTAAATCACAAAGCTTTATGTTTAAAACAATTACAGTTTGATATAATAGCCTGCCTTACCTAAGCTGGCTTTCGGAATTGTCTTTATTATCCAGCTGGACCAAAGGGATTCGAGTAAATCTCTTATTGTCCTCTATTGGGATTTTACTTTCCATTCCCCGGTAATAATCTTGAAGGAGTCTCTTCGTATCTTGGAAACGGTTCAGTTCTGCCTTTAATAGCAAATGTGAATGTTAATATCCAAGAAAGAACAAGCTGATCTGTACATATTTCCGATATAAGCCTCTGAAAGTGCGAGTTCGAAAACATTTACATTGAAAATAATTTTCTGGAAATTAAGAAGGAGCATTGGTTATAAGTCTATATCTAAGATTTTCATTAAAATTAAAGATAACTAGTGACTGCGTTCTCTATATTTATGAAACATGATTCTACTTAACAAAATGATTTTTCTATGCCTCTTGACATTGTGACAGTTACAGGATACATGATGTTTCAAGTAATGCATGCTATTCACTATTTTAACATTAGCAATTCCTGTGTCCTAGATTCAATCAGCCAATATAGTAGCAAACTTCTTTGCCATGGGTAGCATATGAGTTGATTTGGGAGATGCCAAAAAACACTATACACACAAATACAAAATACAAATACAAAAAGACACTAGGTTCTGGTTCACTAGAGCAACTTAACTTAGCTGTGGAGAAACGACAAAGGGCAACATAAAGTTTTTTTTTTTCTTTCTTTCTTTTTTTTTTTTTTTTTGTTTCCTTTTTGAGACAGAGTCTTGCTCTATCACACAGGCTGGAATGCAGTGGTATGATCCCAGCTCATTGCAACCTCCACCTTCTGGGTTCAAGCGATTTTCCTGCCTCAGCCTCCTGAGTAGCTGGGTTTACAGGGCCCTGCCCCCACGCCCTCCTAATTTTTGTATATTTAGTCAAGACAGGGTTTTGCAATGTTGGCCAGGCTGGTTTCGAACTCCTGACCTCAGGTGATCTGTCCACCTCAGCCTCCCAAAGTGCTGGGATTACAGGCATGAGCCACTGCGCCCGGCAACATAGAGTCTAAAGAATAGTTTTCTTTCCACAATTTCCTTTGTTGTTCAATATGCGGAGAAGAGAGATAATTCAGTTCCTCCAGTGCTCACAGCTAAACCCTTCTGCTTGCTTTGCCAGTAAGTACCTTGTGAAAAATGGAGCAACCCAGAGGAGCTGGTGGCAAGGTGAGCATCGGTCATTCCCTTGTTGTGACTCCCTGTCAGCAAAGGTCATTTCCTTTTGTGGTATGCATACGCTGAAGTGTGTGCATAGTGAGATTCTGCACAGTGCCAACAACACAAATGTAGAATGTGGTATTTTTCAACCTGGTCTCCCATTGGGTTTAGAACAATATGGTGTATATCTGTGCTTCTCTTTGTTAGTGCAAACATGACCTCCAGACTTTAGTCACCTGGGCTACTTAAATCAGTACCTGAGGGCCTAAATATTGACGCTCTTTACATAGATGAATTCCATGATATCTTGCTAATTACAGAAAGCATCATTTTAAAAAGAAAAACAAAATTGACCTAATGTTCAAAGCCTTATCTAAACCAAACTCAAAGATATTTATGAAGAGATCCCTACATTTATCAAACAATTATGTCACTACTTATTTTGTAAAATATCAAGAAATATTCTCTTATTGCCATATTCACAGTACAGAATAAAAAAAGTCTGTTTTTTTACTGTGGTCTACAACAAAAAACAAGAACAGTTTCAGTAAGTCTGTGATTGATATAGAAAAGGTTAAGCCAAATTGCTCCTGGAAAAAGCTGTTTTCTGTACTATTCAACTTTTCTAACCAAATGACTGAAACAGGAAAAAATTAATTTGGTGAACGTGCATCTAAGTTAAAAAATAAAAGTACCATTTATGTATTGTTCCACATTACAGAACATTTTCAATAGTCTCCTTGGATTTTAAACATAAATATATATTTAAGTAGTTTTTTAAACTAGCATTTTGAAATGACAAGAAAAACTAAACCTTTTTCTCTTTCCTTGCAAAACAACAAAATTAAGTTTTAAAATATTAATGTATGAACAAATCCTACAGTTTGATAATAAGTGTTTGCACCTGTCCTGCTTAGGTTTGGTAAAACAGAGGAGAAAAATGAGTCTTGTAAATTATGAGAACTTGCAGAATGCCACATTTATGGTGAATTGGATCATATAGAAACCCAATTTGTACAAACTGAATATTGACAACTTTGGGGAATTAAAATAAGTGTGTTGAGGTTATAAAAATTATTAGTCATTAAATCATAGCATTGTATTATTTAGTAAATAAATTTGGAAATCAGGAAATTATTTCCTCCTTAACTTATAGAACTAAACTATTTAATAAAGATTAGGTTTAGTAGAGCTTCTTTTATACAATTGGTATTTGGGACAGTGCTGTTCTCTGTGCCTTAGGCTTACCTTACTGTAGTGATTATCTTATGCAAAATATTAATTTATTTTTAGAAGGCATAATTTAATTAACTAAATCTGAATAAGATGCCATACTATATCCAAGATTTTCATAAAGGCAGAATTAATCAAAATTCCTGTTATACTTATGATAACTAGTAAACAATATTTTCTCTTAAGATTTTTAATTGTGACAGAATCTTAGATTTAAAAGGAATTTTAGAAATTATCTAGCATAGCATTTTCTAAAATACATTTTGTAGAAAACTTGTCCTATAGGCAGTTAATGAGTACCTTGTTGGGGAAGAAAAAAAAACTTCTCAAGGTCAAATAGTGTAGAAAACAGAAATAGAAAAAGGATTTCCTTCCTGTAGGGCATTTCGATATCTAAACACGCTGATACACTTGTCAATCTCCCAGGGAGAGGAAGGCTAGAGTAGATAGCACTTCCCAAAGTCATTTGATCACAGAGTCCTTATTTTGTGAAACACCTTGTAGGACTAATGTCTATGGAACCTGCTTTGGGATACATTTGTCTAGCTGTCTGTTATCCAATACCGCAGATTCTTGAAGGCTTTCTCTAGTGTACTTTCCACTGTTCCTCCAAAACCATGTGCAAACTTCTGCTTTTGAGCATCCTGGACAAAAAGCTCATTGCCTCCAAAGTCTGTTACTTGATGGGCTGTTCATTAGGCTCTTTCTTTAAATATTGAATTGAAACCTTCTCTTTTGTAATTTCCACCCTTGGTTTTTATAGGATCTTATTGATCAGTGCAAAATAAGGCTCTCCTCAGTTCTATGTGGCAAACTTTCAACTATTTGAACAATAAAGCAGTGGTTAGGAATACAGTAGACAGGCCCTTATCCATGGGGGGGGATAAGTTTCAAGACCCCCAATGGATGCGTGAAACCTCAGATAGTTCCAAACGTTATATACACTATGATTTTTCATCTGATAACTAAATTGGCTACTAAGTGACTAACAGATGGGCAGGTAGCATCTACAGGGTGGATACTATGGACAGGGGGATGATTCACATTCTGAACAAGACAGAATGAAACAGTGTGAAACTTCATCACACTACTCAAAACGGAGCACAATTTAAAACTTATGAATTATTTATTTCTGGAAATTTCCATGTAATATTTTCAGACTGTGGGTAACAAACTATGGAAAATAAACCTGAGGAGAAGGGGGAGCTACTGTACTGGCTTTGAAGTCAGATGGGCAAATTGTTTCACCTGTGTTTGTCTCAATTTCTTCATTTGTGAAATGAAGGTAATGGAACTTGCAGTAGGCTGGGTGTGGTGGCTCACTCCTGTAATCCCAGCACTGTGGGAGGCCGAGGCGGATGGATCACCTGAGGTCAGAAGTTCGAGACCAGCCTGGCCAACACGGTGAAACCGTGTCTCTACTAAAAATACAAAAATTAGCCGGGTGTGGTAGTGGGCGCCTGTAATCCCAGCTACTTGGGAGGCTGAGGCAGGCGAATCGCTTGAACCCAGGAGGCAGAGGTTGCAGTGAGGTGAGATTGCACCATTGCACTCCAACCTGGGTGCAAGAGTGAAAACTTGTTGGGAAGTTTTAATGTATTCTACATGAAAATCTTTAGAATGGTGCCTGGCATATACATAGTAAGAATTTAGTAAATGTTAGCTTTTATTTACTGCTTTTTCCTCTTTATTCCTTGTTGGTCTTAGATATTAGTTCAGTTTCTCAAGATAAAAGTCCTATACCTAAGGATTATTGAAATATTGAGTCATATAACATTTCCAAAGGTGGTATGTATTGCTGTTAATCAAGAATGATTCATAAAAAGTATCTGCCTTCATTATTGGTTTTCAGCTATTTCTGCCATAAGCTTTTGATACAACTGTTTATAATACTTGTTTTTTGCTTGCCCAAACCAATGTCATGGGGATGCTATCCAGACTGGTCTAGGCTGCTTAGGCACCTCACTTTAATCTTTGCATACAACTCATGCCATGTGGATCTGTCCTCCTGGTTGTAGCCCAGCTTTGTCCTCTGCTTTGGATGACATCTTTCTAACTCCATCTTCTCTTTCCAATCCAGATTCCTAACATGGCTGCATGGGGTCTTCAATGTCCTGGTATCCTGATTTCTTGAAACCTCCTACCTGAGGGGCTGCTCCTGCCTCTCAGATTACTGCTGATATTTCAGACCTTCTGTGGTCTGGCCTATGCCTGAGCCATGAATTGTCCCTTTGAAGACTGGAAGTATCAGCATGTATTGGCCCTTTGATGAAAAGACATTTACTGAACACCTATTATGCACTAGCTGTAGGGATTGCCAGATAAGTACTCTCATTTCCTGTAGTATCTCTTTATCTAAGTAAATCAACTAAAGACCAGAAATGTACCCTTTTCCATTCTCTATCTTCACTCCTGTTATTTTAGGAAAAAAAATACTCGTGTACACACAACTTGAACGAAGACAGCCTTCATATTCTCTTCAGCTTGACCTAACTTTAGACAGGCTGCTTCCTGACTCTAGGCCCCACCTCCCTTTTGTTAGAGCATTTGCTTTAAGAAAACTTGATGTTGTAAATCTTTTCACTGTTCTTTTGACATGTAAATCTTTTCAAAAGCCTCCTACCATTTGTACAACCCAGAAAAGAATGTCTTTCTCAAGGACCTAAAAACCATCTCTTTGTAATGTAGTTAATCATCAAGGAATACAGTGCCTCTGTCTCCCAGTTCCTGTGTGAGAGTAGGAGCCTAACTTCACTGGGTGCATTGCTTCAAGTCCTAAAACTACCTCCTGTGATGAAGATTGTAGAAAGTTGACTTTTCCTTCTGATAACGTCAATTGGCAAACACAGTTGGCCTATGACCCATACCTTCTAACCTACTCTGGCTCTTAAAAACTCTCTAGCCCTTTGTCTTGGCAGAGTTGGGTTTGTGCTTTCTCCCCGATTGCTGGCAATGGTGTCAGAATAAAATCAGTACCTGTCTTCTAATCTTGTCCTGTGCAATTTTTTTTTAACTTAATAGGCTGCAAATATAAGTTAATCAGGTTGCATTGATTATGGTCTGTTTTTCTAGTCCAGTATTGGAAAACTTTTTATTTTCAGGAATCAAATGTCTGCCTGGCCTGATCTTGCCTATGTTTATTGTGGTCAGGCTGCTTTCCTGGGCTTTCTTTGTCCACTTAAGGGGTCTGCTTTGAGAGTCTGGTGAGGTAACTCAGTTGTAGACACTATTTCTACTGTGGCTTTCTACATATCTAGGCCACCTGGAGCAACGCTGGTGGGTAGTTGCTTGAGATGCTTCCAATTTGGGTGCATATTGGGCTGGACCAAAATGTATTATTTCAGCTAGCTTTCTCGGTGAGTTGGAGCTCATACCAGGCATAGTGCTATACCAAAATGAGCCCTGAACAGATCTCTCATATTCCCAAGAAAGTGTCATATGAGGGACTGAGGGATGAGGCTGTGAAGGGAAGTGCCTGGGTCATTGTGACCACTGCTCTTACTTGCATCAGGGAAAAGAAATGGTTCATTGTCATTCCAAGAGAGTCCTGTAACCAGTTCTCGTTAATGATGTCAAGCCGCTCCTGCTCTGCCTCTTCCTTCCGTGCGTCACAAATGTCCCACAGGCGGTCTCGCAGATCCTAGACAGAAAACAGGCATCGGCATTGTCACTATGCTTTAGACTGCTGCTCAAACCACCTAGGTGCAATAAAACTAAAATCCTTTGCCTCTCTTAAAAATGTCTCTAAAGAAATTTTACACCGATTGCACTCCTGCATTGTATGTGCTCATTCAACCAATATTCATTTTGAGTCTATTCTGTCAGTCCCTCACGTTTGAAGAGGACCTCACCACATCATATGTCTATGCCTACCACAAACCCACTATGTTTTACTTTATTCATGAATGGCTATGTTTTATGTGCTTTAATCCTTCCTAAAAAAAATGTGTTTGATTGAAAAAGTTCTTTCAGTGAATTTTTTTTGGGGGAAATGGCAATTGTTGGTGGAAAAAACCTGCAGCTGTATTAAACCAGGGGCATAAATTTGTTAATTAATACTACAGGTGTAACATATTGTTCACCAAAAATATATATATCACAGTTTCTTTATCCACTCATTGATTGACGGGTATTTGGGTTGGTTCCACGATTTTGCAATTGTGAATTGTGCTGCTATAAACAGCGCGCGCAAGTATCTTTTTCAAATAATGACTTCCTTTCCTCCAGGTAGATACCCAATAATAGGATTGCTGGATCAAATGATAGTTCTACTTTTAGTTCTTTTTTTTTTTTTTTTTTTTTTTTTAATTTATTTATTATTATTATACTTTAAGTTGTAGGGTACATGTGCATAACATGCAGGTTTGTTACATATGTATACTTGTGCCATGTTAGTCTGCTGCACCCATCAACTCGTCATTTACATCAGGTATAACTCCCAATGCAATCCCTCCCCCCTCCCCCCTCCCCATGATAGGCCCCGGTGTGTGATGTTCCCCTTCCTGAGTCCAAGTGATCTCGTTGTTCAGTTCCCACCTATGAGTGAGAACATGCGGTGTTTGGTTTTCTGTTCTTGTGATAGTTTGCTAAGAATGATGGTTTCCAGCTGCATCCATGTCCCTACAAAGGACGCAAACTCATCCTTTTTTATGGCTGCATAGTATTCCATGGTGTATATGTGCCACATTTTCTTAATCCAATCTGTCACTGATGGACATTTGGGTTGATTCCAAGTCTTTGCTATTGTGAATAGTGCTGCAATAAACATACGTGTGCATGTGTCTTTATAGCAGCATAATTTATAATCCTTTGGGTATATCCCCAGTAATGGGATGGCTGGGTCATATGGTACATCTAGTTCTAGATCCTTGAGGAATCGCCATACTGTTTTCCATAATGGTTGAACTAGTTTACAATCCCACCAACAGTGTAAAAGTGTTCCTATTTCTCCACATCCTCTCCAGCACCTGTTGTTTCCTGACTTTTTAATGATCGCCATTCTAACTGGTGTGAGATGGTATCTCATTGTGGTTTTGATTTGCATTTCTCTGATGGCCAGTGATGATGAGCATTTTTTCATATGTCTGTTGGCTGTATGAATGTCCTCTTTTGAGAAATGTCTGTTCATATCCTTTGCCCACTTTTTGATGGGGTTGTTTGTTTTTTTCTTGTAAATTTGTTTGAGTTCTTTGTAGGTTCTGGATATTAGCCCTTTGTCAGATGAGTAGATTGCAAAAATTTTCTCCCATTCTGTAGGTTGCCTGTTCACTCTGATGGTAGTTTCTTTTGCTGTGCAGAAGCTCTTTAGTTTAATTAGATCCCATTTGTCAATTTTAGCTTTTGCTGCCGTTGCTTTTGGTGTTTTAGACATGAAGTCTTTGCCCATGCCTATGTCCTGAATGGTACTACCTAGGTTTTCCTCTAGGATTTTTATGGTATTAGGTCTAACATTTAAGTCTCTAATCCATCTTGAATTAATTTTCGTATAAGGAGTAAGGAAAGGATCCAGTTTCAGCTTTCTACTTATGGCTAGCCAATTTTCCCAGCACCATTTATTAAATAGGGAATCCTTTCCCCATTTCTTGTTTTTCTCAGGTTTGTCAAAGATCAGATGGCTGTAGATGTGTGGTATTATTTCTGAGGACTCTGTTCTGTTCCATTGGTCTATATCTCTGTTTTGGTACCAGTACCATGCTGTTTTGGTGACTGTAGCCTTGTAGTATAGTTTGAAGTCAGGTAGCGTGATGCCTCCAGCTTTGTTCTTTTGACTTAGGATTGTCTTGGAGATGTGGGCTCTTTTTTGGTTCCATATGAACTTTAAAGCAGTTTTTTCCAATTCTGTGAAGAAACTCATTGGTAGCTTGATGGGGATGGCATTGAATCTATAAATTACCTTGGGCAGTATGGCCATTTTCACGATATTGATTCTTCCTATCCATGAGCATGGTATGTTCTTCCATTTGTTTGTGTCCTCTTTTATTTCACTGAGCAGTGGTTTGTAGTTCTCCTTGAAGAGGTCCTTTACATCCCTTGTAAGTTGGATTCCTAGGTATTTTATTCTCTTTGAAGCAACTGTGAATGGAAGTTCATTCATGATTTGGCTCTGTGTTTGTCTGTTATTGGTGTATAAGAATGCTTGTGATTTTTGCACATTAATTTTGTATCCTGAGACTTTGCTGAAGTTGCTTATCAGCTTAAGGAGATTTTGGGCTGAGACAATGGGGTTTTCTAAATATACAATCATGTCATCTGCAAACAGGGACAATTTGACTTCTTCTTTTCCTAACTGAATACCCCTGATTTCTTTCTCTTGCCTAATTGCCCTAGCCAGAACTTCCAACACTATGTTGAATAGGAGTGGTGAGAGAGGGCATCCCTGTCTTGTGCCAGTTTTCAAAGGGAATTTTTCCAGTTTTTGCCCATTCAGTATGATATTGGCTGTGGGTTTGTCATAAATAGCTCTTATTATTTTGAGGTACGTTCCATCAATACCGAATTTATTGAGTGTTTTTAGCATGAAGGGCTGTTGAATTTTGTCAAAAGCCTTTTCTGCATCTATTGAGATAACCATGTGGTTCTTGTCTTTGGTTCTGTTTATATGCTGGATTATGTTTATTGATTTGCGAATGTTGAACCAGCCTTGCATCCCAGGGATGAAGCCCACTTGATCATGGTGGATAAGCTTTTTGATGTGTTGTTGAATCCGGTTTGCCAGTATTTTATTGAGGATTTTTGCATCGATGTTCATCAGGGATATTGGTCTAAAATTCTCTTTTTTTGTTGTGTCTCTGCCAGGCTTTGGTATCAGGATGATGTTGGCCTCATAAAATGAGTTAGGGAGGATTCCCTCTTTTTCTATTGATTGGAATAGTTTCAGAAGGAATGGTACCAACTCCTCCTTATACCTCTGGTAGAATTCAGCTGTGAATCCATCTGGTCCTGGACTTTTTTTGGTTGGTAGGCTATTAATTATTGCCTCAATTTCAGAGCCTACTATTGGTCTATTCAGGGATTCAACTTCTTCCTGGTTTAGTCTTGGAAGAGTGTAAGTGTCCAGGAAATTATCCATTTCTTCTAGGTTTTCCAGTTTATTTGCGTAGAGGTGTTTATAGTATTCTCTGATGGTAGTTTGTATTTCTGTGGGGTCGGTGGTGATATCCCCTTTATCATTTTTAATTGCGTCGATTTGATTCTTCTCTCTTTTCCTCTTTATTAGTCTTGCTAGTGGTCTGTCAATTTTGTTGATCTTTTCAAAAAACCAACTCCTGGATTCATTGATTTTTTGGAGGGTTTTTTGTGTCTCTATCTCCTTCAGTTCTGCTCTGATCTTAGTTATTTCTTGCCTTCTGCTAGCTTTGGAATGTGTTTGCTCTTGCTTCTCTAGTTCCTTTAATTGCGATGTTAGAGTGTCAATTTTTGATCTTTCCTGCTTTCTCTTGTGGGCATTTAGTGCTATAAATTTCCCTCTGCATACTGCTTTAAATGTGTCCCAGAGATTCTGGTATGTTGTATCTTTGTTCTCATTGGTTTCAAAGAACATCTTTATTTCTGCCTTCATTTCGTTATGTACCCAGTAGTCATTCAGGAGCAGGTTGTTCAGTTTCCATGTAGTTGAGTGGTTTTGATTGAGTTTCTTAGTCCTGAGTTCTAGTTTGATTGCACTGTGGTCTGAGAGACAGTTTGTTATAATTTCTGTTCTTGTACATTTGCTGAGGAGTGCTTTACTTCCAATTATATGGTCAATTTTGGAGTAAGTACGATGTGGTGCTGAGAAGAATGTATATTCTGTTGATTTGGGGTGGAGAGTTCTATAGATGTCTATTAGGTCTGCTTGCTGCAGAGATGAGTTCAATTCCTGGACATCCTTGTTAACTTTCTGTCTCGTTGATCTGTCTAATGTTGACAGTGGGGTGTTGAAGTCTCCCATTATTATTGTATGGGAGTCTAAGTCTCTTTGTAAGTCTCTAAGGACTTGCTTTATGAATCTGGGTGCTCCTGTATTGGGTGCATATATATTTAGGATAGTTAGCTCTTCCTGTTGAATTGATCCCTTGACCATTATGTAATGGCCTTCTTTGTCTCTTTTGATCTTTGATGGTTTAAAGTCTGTTTTATCAGAGACTAGGATTGCAACCCCTGCTTTTTTTTGTTCTCCATTTGCTTGGTAAATCTTCCTCCATCCCTTTATTTTGAGCCTATGTATGTCTCTGCGTGTGAGATGGGTCTCCTGAATACAGCAGACTGATGGGTCTTGACTCTTTATCCAGTTTGCCAGTCTGTGTCTTTTCATTGGAGCATTTAGTCCATTTACATTTAAGGTTAAGATTGTTATGTGTGAACTTGATCCTGCCATTATGATATTAACTGGTTATTTTGCTCGTTAGTTGATGCAGTTTCTTCCTAGCCTCGATGGTCTTTACATTTTGGCATGTTTTTGCAATGGCTGGTACCGGTTGTTCCTTTCCATGTTGAGTGCTTCCTTCAGGGTCTCTTGTAAGGCAGGCCTAGTGGTGACAAAATCTCTAAGCATTTGCTTATCTGTAAAGGATTTTATTTCTCCTTCACTTATGAAACTTAGTTTGGCTGGATATGAAATTCTGGGTT